>NC_068425.1:33337243-33466346 GCF_023373465.1 Oncorhynchus keta | reverse complement strand
ACATAGGTAGAATAAATATCTATTATATTTTACTGTGTTCTATTCTGAAGCAGTGGTCCAGTGGGTGAGCAGCCTCCGAGGTTATGATGGAGTTTTACAGTGTATTGGATTTTAAAGAGGCAATCGGTTTTAGAATAGAGATTAGAATATAAATATAATATAAATACTTAATTGTCTGTTTTGTGAGAAACGGAAATATCATATATTTAAAAGTCCAAACAAAGATAGGCTACATAAGGTGTGGATAGGCTGAAGCTAAAAAAAAGGTCAAACCGAAAACCTGTGGAACTTCCTTTAAACTGCTGCTATCGATGGTCCTATTGGGCAGCCTACCCCTGGCCCCTCCTAGTTCCCTTCACCATAACTCCTCCTTTCTCCTGAAGTGTAGGTCTACTCTCCTTCACTAGGCTACTTCCCACACATCTAAAAGCATTGGATTGGTGGAGGCATTTAGGCTAGAGGGGGTTTATACCAAATTTATTTTACCAGTGATTTCCTTCAAATCAGTGAAGGGGAAGTTAACACGTGCAAACTTTGGGAGGAAGGAGAGATAATTGCGTCTTACATCTCTACAGATCGGTGTCCCACCCTCAGGGCGGTTGAGCTAATGTGCGGTAATGTGATTAGCATGATGTTGTAAGGAACAAGAACATTTCCCAGGACATAGACATATCTGATATTGGCAGAAAGCTTAGCTGTACTGTTCCATTACAGTAGCTATTACAGGGAAAGAATATCATGCTGTTGTTTGAGGAGAGTACACAGTTATGAACTTGAAAAGTTATTAATAAACCAATTAGGCACATTTGGGCAGTCTTGATAAAACATTTTGAACTGACATGCTATGGTTCATTGGATCAGTCTAAAACTTTGCACATACGCTGCTGCCATCTAATGGCAAAAATCTAAATTGCACCTGAGCCGGAATAATACATTGTGGTCTTTCTCTTGCATCTCAAAGATGATGGTACAAAAAAGGTTGTTTTTTCTTTGTATTATCTTTTACCAGATCGAATGTGTTATATTCTCCTACATTCATTCTACATTTCCACAAACGTCAAAGTGTTTCCTTTAAAATGGTATCAAGAATATGCATATCCTTGGTTCAGGTCCTGAGATACAGGCAGTTAGATTTGGGTATGTCATTTTAGGCGAAAATTGAGGGGGAAAAGGGGCGGAAACTTTTAACCACTGTCGCCATCTAATGTGAAAGTAAGTGGCCGCTAGATGGCAGCATGCACACACTGAGTGGAGAGACTGGTCACGAGGCAGTGCGTGTCAAAAATAAGTGGATGACAAAAGTTTTAGTATCGTGTTTTTTAATCACATGGCGACAAAACGATGTTTATTACTTTTATCATGTCAATTGATTAAAATAATTTAAAATGGCAGCCTTGGCTTTAATATATGCAGAGACTAGGCCTAGGCTACTCGAAATTGGATAAGAGCTCTAACAATGTTGTTTCGAGAGGGAAGTGTAAGCTATACTATCCTGTGAAAGAAAAGTCACTTCCGAATGGGCGCAATAATAAAGACAGGCCTGCTATAGGCTAGACTAGGCTACATCTAAATGTTGGCTATTGTATTTAGAAATGTACATTTTATGACAAGCAATTTCTGTTGTGTATAGGAGCGCAAGAAGTGGTAGGGATGTACTGATGGAGTGTGAGAGAGAGAGAGAGAGAGAGAGAGAGAAAAGAGAGGGACTGCGCTTAGAGCTGGAGTGCGCGCGGGATAGCACACCGGCTGGATCGGGGAGTCGCGAGGATGGAGATCCGACCAGACAGGTTTAAGGCGGTTGCAGCCAAGAATCTGGGAAAGATACACAGGTACCTCCTTAACTTCTTAATAATCGCTTATGGCTTGCCTTATTTTTATGTAAACCGTTTGTTGAAAATAGCTTTTTCTATAGGCTGCGGTAATTGATCACCATCTGCTACCCATTCCCAATTCTTACCACCCTATAACTTTTATTGGTGATATTCAAAGCCCAAAAGGGCAACTGTTCGTGAAAGTGACTAAAAAGAAGTGGCACTTACAGACAATGTAGCACCACGGTCGATACCTGGATCTCAGTGACGCGCGCTGTATGCTAGGCGCACCTGGACTCGTTTGGACAGTGTGCGCTCAGGGGCACCTGGACTCGTTTGGACAGTGTGCGCTCAGGGGCACCTGGACTCGTTTGGACAGTGTGCGCTCAGGGGCACCTGGACTCGTTTGGACAGTGTGCGCTCAGGGCCACCTGGACTCGTTTGGACAGTGTGCGCTCAGGGGCACCTGGACTCGTTTGGACAGTGTGCGCTCAGGGGCACCTGGACTCGTTTGGACAGTGTGCGCTCAGGGGCACCTGGACTCGTTTGGACAGTGTGCGCTCAGGGGCACCTGGACTCGTTTGGACAGTGTGCGCTCAGGGGCACCTGGACTCGTTTGGACAGTGTGCGCTCAGGGGCAACAGAAAAATAGCAACATCTGGTGTGCATCCAGAGATGGGGTGGACATTATCACTAGAAAACTAGAAAAACTCAAACAAATCGAGGTGTTTGTTATGAAATTCGATTCCGATAGGCTGTATAACATTGTTCAATACTCCAGTCGAAATGTGTTGATGTAAATTGATTGTAGCAGGGTTGGGGTCAATTCGAACTGAATGCAGTCAATTCAGGAATTAAACTGAAAGTCCAATTCAATTATTTGAAAAGGGCATACATTTTCAGTGTCTTCTCAATAAACTGTAAAGTACCTATTTATTTCAGAAGTACCATTTTTTTTTATTTCACTTCCTAAATGAACTGCTTTAAATTAAATTCGAATTGCCCCCAAACCTTGTTTCGGTCTTGGCGTTCAGGTGAGATGTGCCACTCTTGGTTTCAGCAGAGAGTGCGTGCGGTATCTGGGACCTGTGTTGCTCTGAGAGGTGTGATTACATAATGTTTTCGTGCGTAATTGACGCGCACTGGCCGATTGAGAAGGTTGTCCAAGTGGAAAGGAATAGAGAGAATCAGATTAACCTCATGTAACATGGATGGTCCCCGGTGCCGATGACAGACCGAAACATCGACAGACAGACAGAACACTCAGAAAGACAGACATACAATACCCATCGCCATCCTAATTGTCGCGTGTTCAATCAAGTGGTTTTACATTCAACCTTACGGTTCGTTGCAATGGCTCTGAACATGTACATAGTTGGAAAAGGATTTTAAACTTCCCCTGCAACTACAGGTGCGGATTATAGGCCTAGTTTTCGCTATGCAAATGCTGTGGTCACGTGCATCTACTGGTTTAATAAATCATGTTTCCTATCTATTTTTATTTAGTAACTTTGAAATGTATTCATAAAAAAAGCCATATGGCGTTCAAATAGGCCTACAATCAAATAAAAAGCCCCAGTCATTGTTATGAGGACCAGATTTATAGATGTGTTTGCACAAAATCATTTTTCAACATGAACATTTCATCACATTAGACTAAATGTACATAATTTTAGCTTGGAATTAACTCATTGGGATATTTAGGCTGTGATTAAAATTGGAAATATTGTCAAATCAATAGAGGTCTTTCCAATAACTTTTGCCAGGTGTATTAATTGATCGATTGCATTTATTGGATAATTAAATGTATCGCGGTGCTCCAGCTCCAGCCAGACGAACTTCCGTGGGTCGACGAGGCCTACAGGTTATTTTGTCAGACGGATTCTCCGTAGGTCGACTGGACACTCAGGCAGGAGTCACTGCTAAACTAAAGGCTATAAAATAGGTGTCGAAAAAATGGCATTTTAAAGCTCCTGCAGCCTCCTGTCGAAACCCTGAATCGAAGCATAACTCCAAACGTTTTGAAGATTTCAGAATCTCACGTTTTCTTTATTTTATTATTATTAACCCATTATTAATATCGTTTACATGTTTTATATATGTTTACAACAGCATGGCCTAAACAAATGCAGCGTTACGGAAAACACAATTTCATGTTCATTTAAACCGGTAGATAATCTACATAATAAATTACCATATACGGTTTAAAATTTAATATTAAAAAGTGATCAATTGATCGTCTGTGTAGGTGAAAAAAAATGAGAGATTATAGTCATTGATAGGGCAGCAAACTCGAGCTCTCCCGGGGTTTGAGGTAGCAACCAAACATATAAATCCCCATCCTGAAATAGCCCGTTTCTCCGCCCAGCTGTCGGTCCACGCAAATCCCCTAACTCTACCCCTCCCACATTCCCACTCCAAGCCCAGCCCACGGTCACTTCCTCTCGCCCCCCTCCTCTCACCCCATTCTCATTCACAGACCAGCCTACTCCATCATCTCATCCGGGGCCCCGGATTAAGAGTGTAAGGGCACGTGAATCAAATCGCGTTTTTCCCCCTGGCTCTCGTGAGGCACGTGCGTGCTGGTGTCCAATGCTATTTGCTTTGAAATACTGTATGTGATTGGAT
This sequence comes from Oncorhynchus keta, assembly GCF_023373465.1. Lineage (NCBI taxonomy): Eukaryota > Metazoa > Chordata > Actinopteri > Salmoniformes > Salmonidae > Oncorhynchus > Oncorhynchus keta. The sequence goes on along the minus strand of NC_068425.1, from coordinate 33,461,907 downwards.
TTATTTATATAGGGCCTTTCTACCAATTCTTTCTACCAACTGAGGTAGTAGGCTAAAGGAGGTACTGAAAGCACTTTACATAGTAGGCTAAAAGGGGAAAATCACCTTCACACTACACTTCCTGCATGACTGTGAGGGCTCACTCTCAGAGGAACTAGCTATATGACTGTAGTGTATCAGACTGAGGGCTCAGAGGAACTAGCTATATGACTGTAGTGTATCAGACTGAGGGCCCAGAGGAACTAGCTATATGACTGTAGTGTATCAGACTGAGGGCCCAGAGGAACTAGCTATATGACTGTAGTGTATCAGACTGAGGGCCCAGAGGAACTAGCTATATGACTGTAGTGTATCAGACTGAGGGCCCAGAGGAACTAGCTATATGACTGTAGTGTATCAGACTGAGGGCCCAGAGGAACTAGCTATATGACTGTAGTGTATCAGACTGAGGGCCCAGAGGAACTAGCTATATGACTGTAGTGTATCAGACTGAGGGCCCAGAGGAACTAGCTATATGACTGTAGTGTATCAGACTGAGGGCTCAGAGGAACTAGCTATATGACTGTAGTGTATCAGACTGAGGGCCCAGAGGAACTAGCTATATGACTGTAGTGTATCAGACTGAGGGCTCAGAGGAACTAGCTATATGACTGTAGTGTATCAGACTGAGGGCTCAGAGGAACTAGCTATATGACTGTAGTGTATCAGACTGAGGGCCCAGAGGAACTAGCTATATGACTGTAGTGTATCAGACTGAGGGCCCAGAGGAACTAGCTATATGACTGTAGTGTATCAGACTGAGGGCCCAGAGGAACTAGCTATATGACTGTAGTGTATCAGACTGAGGGCCCAGAGGAACTAGCTATATGACTGTAGTGTATCAGACTGAGGGCCCAGAGGAACTAGCTATATGACTGTAGTGTATCAGACTGAGGGCCCAGAGGAACTAGCTATATGACTGTAGTGTATCAGACTGAGGGCCCAGAGGAACTAGCTATATGACTGTAGTGTATCAGACTGAGGGCTGAGGAACTAGCTATATGACTGTAGTGTATCAGACTGAGGGCCCAGAGGAACTAGCTATATGACTGTAGTGTATCAGACTGAGGGCCCAGAGGAACTAGCTATATGACTGTAGTGTATCAGACTGAGGGCCCAGAGGAACTAGCTATATGACTGTAGTGTATCAGACTGAGGGCTCAGAGGAACTAGCTATATGACTGTAGTGTATCAGACTGAGGGCTCAGAGGAACTAGCTACTATGATCAGACTGAGGGCTATCAGACTGAGGGCTCAGAGGAACTAGCTATATGACTGTAGTGTATCAGACTGAGGGCTCAGAGGAACTAGCTATATGACTGTAGTGTATCAGACTGAGGGCTCAGAGGAACTAGCTATATGACTGTAGTGTATCAGACTGAGGGCCCAGAGGAACTAGCTATATGACTGTAGTGTATCAGACTGAGGGCTCAGAGGAACTAGCTATATGACTGTAGTGTATCAGACTGAGGGCCCAGAGGAACTAGCTATATGACTGTAGTGTATCAGACTGAGGGCCCAGAGGAACTAGCTATATGACTGTAGTGTATCAGACTGAGGGCCCAGAGGAACTAGCTATATGACTGTAGTGTATCAGACTGAGGGCCCAGAGGAACTAGCTATATGACTGTAGTGTATCAGACTGAGGGCCCAGAGGAACTAGCTATATGACTGTAGTGTATCAGACTGAGGGCCCAGAGGAACTAGCTATATGACTGTATCAGTGTATCAGACTGAGGGCCCAGAGGAACTAGCTATATGACTGTAGTGTATCAGACTGAGGGCCCAGAGGAACTAGCTATATGACTGTAGTGTATCAGACTGAGGGCCCAGAGGAACTAGCTATATGACTGTAGTGTATCAGACTGAGGGCCCAGAGGAACTAGCTATATGACTGTAGTGTATCAGACTGAGGGCCCAGAGGAACTAGCTATATGACTGTAGTGTATCAGACTGAGGGCCCAGAGGAACTAGCTATATGACTGTAGTGTACTGTAGTGTATCAGACTGAGGGCCCAGAGGAACTAGCTATATGACTGTAGTGTATCAGACTGAGGGCCCAGAGGAACTAGCTATATGACTGTAGTGTATCAGACTGAGGGCTCCAGGAACTAGCTATATGACTGTAGTGTATCAGACTGAGGGCTCAGAGGAACTAGCTATATGACTGTAGTGTATCAGACTGAGGGCCCAGAGGAACTAGCTATATGACTGTAGTGTATCAGACTGAGGGCCCAGAGGAACTAGCTATATGACTGTAGTGTATCAGACTGAGGGCCCAGAGGAACTAGCTATATGACTGTAGTGTATCAGACTGAGGGCCCAGAGGAACTAGCTATATGACTGTAGTGTATCAGACTGAGGGCCCAGAGGAACTAGCTATATGACTGTAGTGTATCAGACTGAGGGCCCAGAGGAACTAGCTATATGACTGTAGTGTATCAGACTGAGGGCCCAGAGGAACTAGCTATATGACTGTAGTGTATCAGACTGAGGGCCCAGAGGAACTAGCTAGCTATATGACTGTAGTGTATCAGACTGAGGGCTCAGAGGAACTAGCTATATGACTGTAGTGTATCAGACTGAGGGCCCAGAGGAACTAGCTATATGACTGTAGTGTATCAGACTGAGGGCCCAGAGGAACTAGCTATATGACTGTAGTGTATCAGACTGAGGGCCCAGAGGAACTCAGACTGAGTGTATCAGACTGAGGCCCAGAGGAACTAGCTATATGACTGTAGTGTATCAGACTGAGGGCCCAGAGGAACTAGCTATATGACTGTAGTGTATCAGACTGAGGGCCCAGAGGAACTAGCTATATGACTGTAGTGTATCAGACTGAGGGCCCAGAGGAACTAGCTATATGACTGTAGTGTATCAGACTGAGGGCCCAGAGGAACTAGCTATATGACTGTAGTGTATCAGACTGAGGGCTCAGAGGAACTAGCTATATGACTGTAGTGTATCAGACTGAGGAACTAGCTATATGACTGTAGTGTATCAGACAGGGCCCAGAGAACTAGCTATATGACTGTAGTGTAGGGCCCAGAGGAACTAGCTATATGACTGTAGTGTATCAGACTGAGGGCCCAGAGAACTAGCTATATGACTGAGGGCCCAGAGGAACTAGCTATATGACTGTAGTGTATCAGACTGAGGGCCCAGAGGAACTAGCTATATGACTGTAGTGTATCAGACTGAGGGCCCAGAGGAACTAGCTATATGACTGTAGTGTATCAGACTGAGGGCCAGTTTTACAGAGGAACTAGCTATATGACTGTAGTGTATCAGACTGAGGGCCCAGAGGAACTAGCTATATGACTGTAGTGTATCAGACTGAGGAGCCCAGAGGAACTAGCTATATGACTGTAGTGTATCAGACTGAGGGCCCAGAGGAACTAGCTATATGACTGTAGTGTATCAGACTGAGGGCCCAGAGGAACTAGCTATATGACTGTAGTGTATCAGACTGAGGGCCCAGAGGAACTAGCTATATGACTGTAGTGTATCAGACTGAGGGTATCAGATATATAGAGGAACTAGCTATATGACTGTAGTGTATCAGACTGAGGGCCCAGAGGAACTAGCTATATGACTGTAGTGTATCAGACTGAGAGGCCCGGAGCAGAAACTAGCCCTCCGATATGACTGTACTGGCCCAGAGGAACTAGCTATATGACTGTAGTGTATCAGACTGAGGGCTGCAGAGGAACTAGCTATATGACTGTAGTGTATCAGACTGAGGGCCCAGAGGAACTAGCTATATGACTGTAGTGTATCAGACTGAGGGCCCAGAGGAACTAGCTATATGACTGTAGTGTATCAGACTGAGGGCCCAGAGGAACTAGCTATATGACTGTAGTGTATCAGACTGAGGGCCCAGAGGAACTAGCTATATGACTGTAGTGTATCAGACTGAGGGCTCAGAGGAACTAGCTATATGACTGTAGTGTATCAGACTGAGGGCCCAGAGGAACTAGCTATATGACTGTAGTGTATCAGACTGAGGGCTCAGAGGAACTAGCTATATGACTGTAGTGTATCAGACTGAGGGCCCAGAGGAACTAGCTATATGACTGTAGTGTATCAGACTGAGGGCCCAGAGGAACTAGCTATATGACTGTAGTGTATCAGACTGAGGGCCCAGAGGAACTAGATATGACTGTAGTGTATCAGACTGAGGGCTCAGAGGAACTGCTATATGACTGTAGTGTATCAGACTGAGGGCTGATATGACTGTAGTGTATCAGACTGAGGGCCCAGAGGAACTAGCTATATGACTGTAGTGTATCAGACTGAGGGCCCAGAGGAACTAGCTATATGACTGTAGTGTATCAGACTGAGGGCCCAGAGGAACTAGCTATATGACTGTAGTGTATCAGACTGAGGGCCCAGAGGAACTAGCTATATGACTGTAGTGTATCAGACTGAGGGCCCAGAGGAACTAGCTATATGACTGAGTGACTGAGGGCCCAGAGGAACTGTATATGACTGTAGTGTATCAGACTGAGGGCTCCAGAGGAACTAGCTATATGACTGTAGTGTATCAGACTGAGGGCTCAGAGGAACTAGCTATATGACTGTAGTGTATCAGACTGAGGGCTCAGAGGAACTAGCTATATGACTGTAGTGTATCAGACTGAGGGCCCAGAGGAACTAGCTATATGACTGTAGTGTATCAGACTGAGGGCCCAGAGGAACTAGCTATATGACTGTAGTGTATCAGACTGAGGGCTCAGAGGAACTAGCTATATGACTGTAGTGTATCAGACTGAGGGCTCAGAGGAACTAGCTATATGACTGTAGTGTATCAGACTGAGGGCTCAGAGGAACTAGCTATATGACTGTAGTGTATCAGACTGAGGGCTCAGAGGAACTAGCTATATGACTGTAGTGTATCAGACTGAGGGCTCAGAGGAACTAGAATGACTGTAGTGTATCTGAGGGCCCAGAGGAACTATGACTGTAGTGTATCAGACTGAGGGCCCAGAGGAACTAGCTATATGACTGTAGTGTATCAGACTGAGGGCCCAGAGGAACTAGCTATATGACTGTAGTGTATCAGACTGAGGGCCCAGAGGAACTAGCTATATGACTGTAGTGTATCAGACTGAGGGCCCAGAGGAACTAGCTATATGACTGTAGTGTATCAGACTGAGGGCCCAGAGGAACTAGCTATATGACTGTAGTGTATCAGACTGAGGGCCCAGAGGAACTAGCTATATGACTGTAGTGTATCAGACTGAGGGCTCAGAGGAACTAGCTATATGACTGTAGTGTATCAGACTGAGGGCTCAGAGGAACTAGCTATATGACTGTAGTGTATCAGACTGAGGGCTCAGAGGAACTAGCTATATGACTGTAGTGTATCAGACTGAGGGCCCAGAGGAACTAGCTATATGACTGTAGTGTATCAGACTGAGGGCCCAGAGGAACTAGCTATATGACTGTAGTGTATCAGACTGAGGGCCCAGAGGAACTAGCTATATGACTGTAGTGTATCAGACTGAGGGCCCAGAGGAACTAGCTATATGACTGTAGTGTATCAGACTGAGGGCCCAGAGGAACTAGCTATATGACTGTAGTGTATCAGACTGAGGGCTGAGGAACTAGCTATATGACTGTAGTGTAGACTGAGGGCCCAGAGGAACTAGCTATATGACTGTAGTGTATCAGACTGAGGGCCCAGAGGAACTAGCTATATGACTGTAGTGTATCAGACTGAGGGCCCAGAGGAACTAGCTATATGACTGTAGTGTATCAGACTGAGGGCCCAGAGGAACTAGCTATATGACTGTAGTGTATCAGACTGAGGGCCCAGAGGAACTAGCTATATGACTGTAGTGTATCAGACTGAGGGCCCAGAGGAACTAGCTATATGACTGTAGTGTATCAGACTGAGGGCCCAGAGGAACTAGCTATATGACTGTAGTGTATCAGACTGAGGGCCCAGAGGAACTAGCTATATGACTGTAGTGTATCAGACTGAGGGCTCAGAGGAACTAGCTATATGACTGTAGTGTATCAGACTGAGGGCTCAGAGGAACTAGCTATATGACTGTAGTGTATCCAAATCAAAGGGTTGAACTAATCCATATTTTGTAAATTATTGGTGTATTCACATATATGGTCGGCCTACAGTACCAGTCAAAAGTTTGGACACAGCTACTTATACTTGGGTGTTTCTTGTAGAATAATAGTGAAGACATTAAAACTATGAAATAACACACATGGAATCATGTAGTAACCAAAAAAGTGTTAAACAAATTAAAATATATTTTAGATGAGATTCTTCAAAGTAGCCAGCCTTTGCCTATATGACATCATTGCACACTCTTGGCATTCTCTCAACCAGCTTCATGAGGTAGTCACCTGGAATGCATTTCAATTAACAGGTGTGCTTTGTTAAAAGTTAATTTGTGGAATTCCGTTCCTTCTTAATGTGTTTGAGCCAATCAGTTGTGTTGTGAAAATGTAGGGGTGTTATACAGAATATGTCCCTATTTGATAAAAGACTAAGTCCATATTATGGCAAGAACAGCTTGAATAAGCAAAGAGAAACTACAGTCCATCATTACTTTAAGACATGAAGGTCAGTCAATACGGAACATTTCAAGAACTTTGAAAGTTTCTTCAAGTGCAGTCGCAAAAACCATAAAGCGCAATGATGAAACTGGCTCTCATGAGGACCGCCACAGGAAAGGAAGACCCATAGTTACCTCTACTGCAGAGGATAAGTTAATTAGACTTAACTGCACGTCAGATTGAATTGCTGCAAAGAAACCACAACTAAAGGACACCAATAATAAGAAGAGACTTGCTTGGGTCAAGAAACACAAGTAATGGATATTAGTCCGGTGGAAATCTGTCCTTTGGTCTGATGAGTCTAAATGTAAGATTTTTGGTTCCAACCACCGTGTCTTTGTGAGATGCAGAGTAGGTGAACGGATGATCTCCACATGTGTGGTTCCCACCATGAAGGATGGAGGAGGAGGTGTGATGGTGACACTGTTGGTGATTTATTTAGAATTCAAGGCATAATTAACCAGCATGGCTACCACCGTATTCTACAGCAATATGCCATCCCATATGGTTTGAGCTTAGTGGGACTATAATTTGTTTCTCAACAGGACAATGACCCAACACACCTCCTGGTTGTGTAAGGGCTATTTGAGCAAGAAGGAGAGTGATGGAGTGCTGCATCAGATGACCTGACCTCCACAATCACTTGATCTCAACCCAATTAAGATGGTTTGGGATGAGTTGAACTGCAGAGTTTTTATTTTTTATTTTACCTTGGCAAGTCAGATAAGAACAAATTCTTATTTAAAATGACAGTCTAGGAACAGTGGGTTAACTGCCTTGTTCAGGGGCAGAATGACCGATATTTACCTTGTCAGCTCAGGGATTCAATCTAGCAACCTTTCGGTTACTGGCCCAACACTCTAACCACTAGGCTACCTGCTGGTTACTGGCCCAACACTCTAACCACTAGGCTACCTGCTGGTTACTGGCCCAACACTATAACCACTAGGCTACCTGCTGGTTACTGGCCCAACACTCTAACCACTAGGCTACCTGCTGGTTACTGGCCCAACACTCTAACCACTAGGCTACCTGCTGGTTACTGGCCCAACACTCTAACCACTAGGCTACCTGCTGGTTACTGGCCCAACACTCTAACCACTAGGCTACCTGTCCTCCAGTGAAGGAAAAGCAGTGAACAAGTGCTCAGCATATGTGGGAACTCCTTCAAACCCGTTGGAAAAGCATTCCAGGTGAAGCTGGTTGAGAGAATGCCAAGAGTGTGCAAAGCTGTCATCAAGGCAACGGGTGGTTACTTTGAAGAATCTCAAATATAAATGTATTTTGATATGTTTAACACTTTTCTGGTTACTACATGATTCCATATGTGTATTTGATTTGATGTATTCACTATTATTCTACAACGTAGAAAATAGTTAAGAAAAACCCTGACTACGTGTGTCCAAACTTTTGATTGGTACTCTATATTCAAACAATAGGAAGTATGTGTGTGTGTGTGTGTGTGTGTGTGTGTGTGTGTGTGTGTGTGTGTGTGTGTGTGTGTGTGTGTGTGTGTGTGTGTGTGTGTGTGTGTGTGTGTGTGTGTGTGTGTGTGTATACTGTGTGAGTGGTCTACCTCACCGACTGAACCGTGATCCCACCCTGTGAATGCTGCCAGTAGTTCATCTATTATTTAGAGTTTTTCTCCATCGGAATGCGTCTCTTGTTTCTATATTAAACTAGGTAGGCAAATACTATGGTAGTGTAAGGTACAGAGCAGCCCCAACACCTTCTCCTCTCCTCTCTAAGGTACAGAGCAGCCCCAACACCTTCTCCTCTCCTCTCTAAGGTACAGAGCAGCCCCAACACCTTCTCCTCTCCTCTCTAAGGTACAGAGCCCCAACACCTTCTCCTCTCTCTCTAAGGTACAGAGCAGCCCCAACACCTTCTCCTCTCCTCTCTAAGGTACAGAGCCCCAACACCTTCTCCTCTCCTCTCTAAGGTACAGAGCAGCCCCAACACCTTCTCCTCTCCTCTCTAAGGTACAGAGCCCCAACACCTTCTCCTCTCCTCTCTAAGGTACAGAGCAGCCCCAACACCTTCTCCTCTCCTCTCTAAGGTACAGAGCCCCAACACCTTCTCCTCTCCTCTCTAAGGTACAGAGCCCCCAACACCTTCTCCTCTCCTCTCTAAGGTACAGAGCCCCAACACCTTCTCCTCTCTAAGGTACAGAGCCCCAACACCTTCTCCTCTCCTCTCTAAGGTACAGAGCCCCAACACCTTCTCCTCTCCTCTCTAAGGTACAGAGCCCCAACACCTTCTCCTCTCCTCTCTAAGGTACAGAGCAGCCCCAACACCTTCTCCTCTCCTCTCTAAGGTACAGAGCCCCAACACCTTCTCCTCTCTAAGGTACAGAGCCCCCAACACCTTCTCTCCTCTCTAAGGTACAGAGCCCCCAACACCTTCTCCTCTCCTCTCTAAGGTACAGAGACCCAACACCTTCTCCTCTCTAAGGTACAGAGCCCCAACACCTTCTCCTCTCCTCTCTAAGGTACAGAGCAGCCCCAACACCTTCTCCTCTCCTCTCTAAGGTACAGAGCCCCAACACCTTCTCCTCTCCTCTCTAAGGTACAGAGCCCCAACACCTTCTCCTCTCCTCTCTAAGGTACAGAGCCCCAACACCTTCTCCTCTCCTCTCTAAGGTACAGAGCCCCAACACCTTCTCCTCTCCTCTCTAAGGTACAGAGCCCCAACACCTTCTCCTCTCCTCTCTAAGGTACAGAGCCCCAACACCTTCTCCTCTCCTCTCTAAGGTACAGAGCCCCAACACCTTCTCCTCTCTAAGGTACAGAGCCCCAACACCTTCTCCTCTCTAAGGTACAGAGCCCCAACACCTTCTCCTCTCTAAGGTACAGAGCCCCAACACCTTCTCCTCTCTCAGGTACAGAGCCCCAACACCTTCTCCTCTCTCAGGTACAGAGCCCCAACACCTTCTCCTCTCCTCTCCACCTTCACTTCCCTGCAGTCATTCCCTTGTCACCCGTCAATAAGTCATCATATTTAGCAGAGGCTTTTATCCAAAGCGAGTTACAGTCATGTGTGCATATATTTAATGTATGGGTGGTCCTGGGAATCAAACCCACAATCCTGGTGTTGCAACCACCATGCCAACTGATCTAATCAGGACCATGCTCTACTAACTGGTCTACAGAGGACCATGCTCTACTAACTGAACTACAGAGGACCATGCTCTACTAACTGGTCTACAGAGGACCATGCTCTACTAACTGAACTACAGAGGACCATGCTCTACTAACTGGTCTACAGAGGACCATGCTCTACTAACTGGTCTACAGAGGACTATGCTCTACTAACTGGTCTACAGACGACCATGCTCTACTAACTGGTCTCCAAAGGACCATGCCAACTGATCTACAGAGGACCATGCTCTACTAACTGATCTACAGAGGACCATGCTCTACTAACTGGTCTACAGAGGACCATGCCAACTGATCTACAGAGGACCATGCTCTACTAACTGGTCTACAGAGGACCATGCTCTACTAACTGGTCTACAGAGGACCATGCTCTACCAACTGGTCTATAGAGGACCATGCTCTACTAACTGGTCTACAGAGGACCATGCCCTGCTAACTGAGCAACAGAGGACCATGCTCTATTAACTGATCTACAGAGGACCATGCTCTACTAACTGAGCAACAGAGGACCATGCTCTACTAACTGATCTACAGAGGACCATGCTCTATTAACTGATCTACAGAGGACCATGCTCTACTAACTGAGCAACAGAGGACCATGCTCTATTAACTGAGCAACAGAGGACCATGCTCTACTAACTGATCTTTGGAATCTAGCTTATTAGCTAATGGTCATCACAACAGAGCTATCTCAACCTATTGGCTATCACAGCGGAGCATTCTCAAACTATTGGCTATCACAGCGGTGCTCTCTCAACCTATTGACTATCACAGCGGTGCTCTCTCAACCTATTGACTATCACAGCGGAGGTCTCTCAAGTTAGGCTGGGGGGGGGTCATACACCCAATTAGTACAGCCTGTAACAGACCCCGACATCCAGGGTGACATTCTGGCAGAGCCATAAAGTGCTATCATTGTCAAATTGATGGAATTCATGGTTACGATACGTAGTGCCAGCTGCACTGTCATTTTAAACCTTCATATTGATGGAATTCATGTCATTTTAAAACCTCATATTGATGGGAAATGCTACCACAGGCATGGGGAGGGAAATGCTACCACAGACATGGGGAGGGAAATGCTACCACAGGCATGGGGAGGGAAATGCTACCACAGGCATGGGGAGGGAAATGCTACCACAGGCATGGGGAGGGAAATGCTACCACAGGCATGGGGAGGGAAATGCTACCACAGGCATGGGGAGGGAAATGCTACCACAGGCATGGGGAGGGAAATGCTACCACAGACATGGGGAGGGAAATGCTACCACAGGCATGGGGAGGGAAATGCTACCACAGGCATGGGGAGGGAAATGCTACCACAGGCATGGGGAGGGAAATGCTACCACAGGCATGGGGAGGGAAATGCTACCACAGGCATGGGGAGGGAAATGCTACCACAGGCATGGGGAGGGAAATGCTACCACAGGCATGGGGAGGGAAATGCTACCACAGGCATGGGGAGGGAAATGCTACCACAGACATGGGGACAGGTTGCAAGATCGAATCCCCCAGCTGGCAAGGTAAAAACACCTGTCGTTCTGCCCCTGAACAAGGCAGTTAACTGTTGCTAGGCTGTCATTGAAAATAAGCATTTGTTCTTAACTGACTTACCTAGTTTAATAAAGGTAAAATAAATAAACATAGTAAACAACAAATAAAAAACAATATATATATATATATATATATTTGTGTAATAACATATAATCAAAATATAGTTGGTGGCGTTTGAATATGTTTTGATAGTGGCTTCCTGGTTTTACAGTATGTCACATGGATGCTGTCTTTCTAACTTCTGTGAATTGCCATGCAGTCTGCAGTGTGAGTAGTAATAACTCATATCTCTTCAAGAGCAGTCCTGTACAACTGCATGCTGTAGGTTTGTGTGTGTGTGTGTGTGTGTGTGTGTGTGTGTGTGTGTGTGCGTGCGTGCGTGCGTGCGTGTGTGCGTGTGTGTGTGTGGTGTGCGTGTGTGTGTGTCTATGACGGAGATCGTGTGACAGGAGGGAGTTTGACTCCACAATGTCTGGTAACATGTATAAAGGTCATGCAATGTGTCACCAGTGTGTGTGTGTGTGTGTGTGAGTGTGTGTGTGTGTGTGTGTGTGTGTGTGTGTGTGTGTGTGTGTGAGTGTGTGGAGGTGTGTGTGTGTGTGTGTGTGTGTGTGGTGTGTGTGTGTGTCTGAGAAAGAGAGAGGAGGGCGTGTGAGAGAGGAGAGAGACAGGAGGGGGGAGTATGGGTGATAGAGACACAATCTGTTCACCAGAGAGGAGGGCAGGGTGAGAGAGAAAGAGAGAGCAGGGTGAAAGAGAAAGAGAGAGGGGGAGGGGGGATAAGGGAAGCCATCACTGTTATCTTAATTCAAATGGCAATAGCAGCAATCATTTAGAGCGTCAAGAGGGAGATTTGAAGAGGATTTTAATCAATCTCATCAGACAGCGCCCAATGTTCAATATGTCCACCTTCAACTTTCACTAGGTTTCAAATGAACCACTGGACTTAACCGAAAGAAGGTTTCAACCCACTGACCTTCAAACGCTCTCTGAGTCCCAAATGGCATCCTATTCCCTACAGGGCTCTGGTCAGAAATAGTGCACTATGTAGGGAATAGTGTGTCATTTGGGAGGTATGGATAGTAGACAAGGGCTCTGTTCTGAAGCCCCCAACCGTCACTTCACCAACGACATCCAACCAGTCATCTCTTCCATTCAACCAGTTTATTCATTTCATTGAACTTTAGAGCTGGAATCCTTAGTTGCTACATCCATTTTTGAACTTATTAATTAATGATTAATACCCATTAATTCTTGAAGAATCGAACTTGTAAATGCCTCATGAGCTTAGTTTAACTGTTGTGCCCCACCAAAACCCCAAATGTAAGATTGTTTTACTCCAATGTTTATAAACAAAGAAAATGTAAACAAACCCTGTATAGCCTCATAGCATGGTTCCAACTATACTTTTCATATCATGGATGGTCTGTCCTTGCATTTAATGTACACAGCTCTTGTTTTGAATGTTAGAGTGGTTACTTGTCTCCAGGCCCATCCCTCAGTTTATTTGACCAAAACACAGGCGGGATGTCCACTTGTTGTTGTTTCAATATAGCATTCCAGCTTTAACTTTGTTTTTCATTAACAAATTCCAAAGCTGAACACCTCAACAGTTTGATTATTTATCAATATTAAAAGGAATCAGCACATGTTTCCCCATTTGATTTAGTGAATGGTTTTGGTGGGGCAGCAAGAGGAGGGAGGGACAGCAAGAGGAGGGAGGGACAGCAAGAGGAGGGAGAGACAGCAAGAGGGCAGCAAGAGAAAGGAGGGAGGGACAGCAAGAGGGGGAGGGACAGCAAGAGGAGGGAGGGACAGCAAGAGGAGAGAGAGACAGCAAGAGGGCAGCAAGAGGAGGGAGGGACAGCAAGAGGGGGAGGGACAGCAAGAGGGCAGAAAGAGGAGGGAGGGACCAAGAGGAAAGCAAGAGGGGGAGGGACAAGGAGGGAGGGACACTAGCAAGAGGAGGGAGGGACAGAAGAGGAGGGAACAGCATTTGACAGCAAGAGGAGAGAGAGACCCTCAATTTAAGAGGAGTCTGGGACTCATCAGCAAGAGGAGGGAGAGACTTATGAGGGGGGATTATCAGGAAGAGGGGAGGGACAGCAAGAGGAGGGAGGGACAGCAAGAGGGCAGAATCAGCAAGAGGGGAGGGACAGAAGAGGGACAGCAGCAAGAGGGGGAGGGACAGCAAGAGGGCATCAAAGGATTTACAAGCAAGAGGGGGGAGGGACAGCAAGTCAGCAAGAGGAGACAGCAAGGGGGCATTTAGGGAGGGACAGCCAGTCTGTTCATCTGTTAGGGAGGGACAGCAAGAGGAGGGAGGGACAGCAAGAGGAGGGAGAGACAGCCAGTCCGTTCAGCTGTTATAACAGCAAGAGGGGAGGGACAGCAAGAGGAGGGAGGGAAGCCAGTCTGTTCTATCTGTTATAGCAAGGGGGCAGCATGGAGGGAGGGACAGCCAGTCTGTTCTATCTGTTATAACACACATGGAGGCCCAGCCAGTCTGTTCTATCTGTTATAACACACATGAGGCCCAGCCAGTCTGTTCTATCTGTTATAACACTCATGGAGGCCCAGCCAGTCTGTTCTATCTGTTATAACACTCTTATGAGGCCCAGCCAGTCTGTTCTATCTGTTATAACAAACATCAGATTTACCCAGCCAGTCTGTTCTATCTGTTATAACACATAGAGGCCCAGCCAGTCTGTTCTATCTGTTATAACACACATGGAGGCCCAGCCAGTCTGTTCTATCTGTTATAACACACATGGAGGCCCAGCCAGTCTGTTCTATCTGTTATAACACACATGGAGGCCCAGCCAGTCTGTTCTATCTGTTATAACACACATGGAGGCCCAGCCAGTCTGTTCTATCTGTTATAACACACATGGAGGCCCAGCCAGTCTGTTCTATCTGTTATAACACACATAGAGGCCCAGCCAGTCTGTTCTATCTGTTATAACACACATAGAGGCCCAGCCAGTCTGTTCTATCTGTTATAACACACATGGAGGCCCAGCCAGTCTGTTCTATCTGTTATAACACACATGGAGGCCCAGCCAGTCTGTTCTATCTGTTATAACACACATGGAGGCCCAGCCAGTCTATATGTTATAACACACATAGAGGCCCAGCCAGTCTATATGTTATAACAGACATGGAGGCCCAGCCAGTCTATATGTTATAACACACATGGAGGCCCAGCCAGTCTATCTGTTATAACAGACATGGAGGCCCAGCCAGTCTATATGTTATAACACACATGGAGGCCCAGCCAGTCTATCTGTTATAACACACATGGAGGCCCAGCCAGTCTATCTGTTATAACACACATGGAGGCCTAGCCAGGCTGTTCTGTCTGGAAGTGAGGTAGTGTGTATGTTATAACCTTCACAGCACCTTTATAACCTGTTATAGGTTATAGAACTGCTACAGAAACTCCTAAGTCAATGTTGTGGAGTAGATTGTGCTCACAATCAATGTTAGATGGTTGGATGGATGGATTGATGGGTAGATGCATCGATGGATGGATCAATGTTAGATTACAACCTACTACATTATTTTAAATGATCGTCCAGTCCATATCCACAGCTCTACACAGAGCATCACTGAGACACTGGCCGTGTCCCAATACCCGTAGTTGAATTCTAAATAGTAGGCTGATTGGGTATGCGAAAATATTCATTTTATAACATGTGACATTTTGAGAACTGAGTATACTTTAAATGCCAGGATGTCATAGTCTTTTCAGCTTTCCGTCTAGTAGGAATTGGATCCATGCTATTGAGGAAAAGCATCGTCTCTTCAGACCCACGCTGTGTTTGACAACAGCCGGTAATCAGATAAGAAGACGGGCTGTATCAATATGAACGAACGGCGGGACACAACGCAATTGCATATTACAAATCAAATCAAATGTTATTTGTCACATTCGCCAAATTCAACAGTGAAATGCTTACAAGCCCTTAACCAACAATGCAGTTTTAAGAAAAATAAGTGTTAAGAAAGTATTTACTAAATAAACAGAAGTGAAAAAGATAAATACAAAAAATTGAAGAAAATAGAAAAATAACAAATAATTGAAGAGCAGCAATAAAATAACAGTAACGAGGCTATATACAGGGGGTACCAGTACAGAGTCAATGTGTGGGGGCGTTGGGTTAGTCCAGGTAATTGAGGTAATATGTACATGTAGGTAAAATGATTACATGACGTATTCTCAGTATAATACTGGTTGCTTACTGCATACATTGTTACTAAATAGTATCTTCTAAATATCATATAGTAAGATGAGGACACAGTGTGTAGTTTTATTAAGTAGTAGGCAAGACAGATTTCGGACACGGCCAATATTTAACAGTATCCTACTGTTTCTAACTGTAGAACAGTCCTCTGTTACAGTACTTCACCGTAAATCAGAGTCTATATATCCAGTCATTAGAACCTTTAGAGGTTCCTCTCAGTGTGGAACGCTGTTTATTGTTATAAAGATGATAACGCCTCGTCATTACTAACATTATCACAGAGTGCCATGGATTCCATAGTGCCACCAGAGGGACTGGCTGGGACTGGCTGTACATGTAGATATGGATTCCATAGTGCCACCAGAGGGACTGGCTGGGACTGGCTGTACATGTAGATATGGATTCCATAGTGTCACCAGAGGGACTGGCTGGGACTGGCTGTACATGTAGATATGGATTCCATAGTGCCACCAGAGGGACTGGCTGTACATGTAGATATGGATTCCATAGTGTCACCAGAGGGACTGGCTGGGACTGGCTGTACATGTAGATATGGATTCCATAGTGCCACCAGAGGGACTGGCTGGGACTGGCTGTACATGTAGATATGGATTCCATAGTGTCACCAGAGGGACTGGCTGTACATGTAGATATGGATTCCATAGTGCCACCAGAGGGACTGGCTGGGACTGGCTGTACATGTAGATATGGATTCCATAGTGCCACCAGAGGGACTGGCTGGGACTGGCTGTACATGTAGATATGGATTCCATAGTGTCACCAGAGGGACTGGCTGGGACTGGCTGTACATGTAGATATGGATTCCATAGTGTCACCAGAGGGACTGGCTGGGACTGGCTGTACATGTAGATATGGATTCCATAGTGCCACCAGAGGGACTGGCTGTACATGTAGATATGGATTCCATAGTGTCACCAGAGGGACTGGCTGTACATGTAGATATGGATTCCATAGTGCCACCAGAGGGACTGGCTGTACATGTAGATATGGATTCCATAGTGTCACCAGAGGGACTGGCTGTACATGTAGATATGGATTCCATAGTGCCACCAGAGGGACTAGCTGGGACTGGCTGTACATGTAGATATGGATTCCATAGTGCCACCAGAGGGACTAGCTGGGACTGGCTGTACATGTAGATATGGATTCCATAGTGCCACCAGAGGGACTGGCTGGGACTGGCTGTACATGTAGATATGGATTCCATAGTGCCACCAGAGGGACTAGCTGGGACTGGCTGTACATGTAGATATGGATTCCATAGTGCCACCAGAGGGACTGGCTGGGACTGGCTGTACATGTAGATATGGATTCCATAGTGCCACCAGAGGGACTAGCTGGGACTGGCTGTACATGTAGATATGGATTCCATAGTGCCACCAGAGGGACTGGCTGGGACTGGTAGATATGGATATGGACTGTACATGTAGATATGGATTCCATAGTGCCACCAGAGGGACTAGCTGGGACTGGCTGTACATGTAGATATGGATTCCATAGTGCCACCAGAGGGACTGGCTGGGACTGGCTGTACATGTAGATATGGATTCCATAGTGCCACCAGAGGGACTGGCTGGGACTGGCTGTACATGTAGATATGGATTCCATAGTGTCACCAGAGGGACTGGCTGTACATGTAGATATGGATTCCATAGTGTCACCAGAGGGACTAGCTGGGACTGGCTGTACATGTAGATATGGATTCCATAGTGCCACCAGAGGGACTGGCTGGGACTGGCTGTACATGTAGATATGGATTCCATAGTGTCACCAGAGGGACTGGCTGTACATGTAGATATGGATTCCATAGTGTCACCAGAGGGACTGGCTGTACATGTAGATATGGATTCCATAGTGCCACCAGAGGGACTGCCTGTACATGTACAGGAGATATGGATTCCATAGTGCCACCAGAGGGACTGGCTGGGACTGGCTGTACATGTAGATATGGATTCCATAGTGCCACCAGAGGGACTGGCTGGGACTGGCTGTACATGTAGATATGGATTCCATAGTGCCACCAGAGGGACTGGCTGGGACTGGCTGTACATGTAGATATGGATTCCATAGTGCCACCAGAGGGACTAGCTGGGACTGGCTGTACATGTAGATATGGATTCCATAGTGTCACCAGAGGGACTAGCTGGGACTGGCTGTACATGTAGATATGGATTCCATAGTGCCACCAGAGGGACTGGCTGGGACTGGCTGTACATGTAGATATGGATTCCATAGTGCCACCAGAGGGACTAGCTGGGACTGGCTGTACATGTAGATATGGATTCCATAGTGCCACCAGAGGGACTGGCTGGGACTGGCTGTACATGTAGATATGGATTCCATAGTGCCACCAGAGGGACTGGCTGGGACTGGCTGTACATGTAGATATGGATTCCATAGTGCCACCAGAGGGACTGGCTGTACATGTAGATATGGATTCCATAGTGCCACCAGAGGGACTAGCTGGGACTGGCTGTACATGTAGATATGGATTCCATAGTGTCACCAGGGACTGGCTGGGACTGGCTGTACATGTAGATATGGATTCCATAGTGTCACCAGAGGGGACTGGCTGTACATGTAGATATGGATTCCATAGTGCCACCAGAGGGACTGGCTGTACATGTAGATATGGATTCCATAGTGTCACCAGAGGGACTGGCTGTACATGTAGATATGGATTCCATAGTGCCACCAGAGGGACTGGCTGGGACTGGCTGTACATGTAGATATGGATTCCATAGTGTCACCAGAGGGACTGGCTGGGACTGGCTGTACATGTAGATATGGATTCCATAGTGCCACCAGAGGGACTAGCTGGGACTGGCTGTACATGTAGATATGGATTCCATAGTGCCACCAGAGGGACTAGCTGGGACTGGCTGTACATGTAGATATGGATTCCATAGTGCCACCAGAGGGACTAGCTGGGACTGGCTGTACATGTAGATATGGATTCCATAGTGTCACCAGAGGGACTAGCTGGGACTGGCTGTACATGTAGATATGGATTCCATAGTGCCACCAGAGGGACTGGCTGGGACTGGCTGTACATGTAGATATGGATTCCATAGTGTCACCAGAGGGACTAGCTGGGACTGGCTGTACATGTAGATATGGATTCCATAGTGCCACCAGAGGGACTGGCTGTACATGTAGATATGGATTCCATAGTGCCACCAGAGGGACTGGCTGTACATGTAGATATGGATTCCATAGTGCCACCAGAGGGACTAGCTGGGACTGGCTGTACATGTAGATATGGATTCCATAGTGCCACCAGAGGGACTAGCTGGGACTGGCTGTACATGTAGATATGGATTCCATAGTGCCACCAGAGGGACTGGCTGGGACTGGCTGTACATGTAGATATGGATTCCATAGTGCCACCAGAGGGACTAGCTGGGACTGGCTGTACATGTAGATATGGATTCCATAGTGCCACCAGAGGGACTGCTGGGACTGGCTGTACATGTAGATATGGATTCCATAGTGCCACCAGAGGGACTGCTGGGACTGGCTGTACATGTAGATATGGATTCCATAGTGCCACCAGAGGGACTGGCTGGGACTGGCTGTACATGTAGATATGGATTCCATAGTGCCACCAGAGGGACTGCTGGGACTGGCTGTACATGTAGATATGGATTCCATAGTGCCACCAGAGGGGGACTGGCTGTACATGTAGATATGGATTCCATAGTGCCACCAGAGGGACTGGCTGGGACATGTACATGATATGGATTCCATAGTGCCACCAGAGGGACTGCTGGGACTGGCTGTACATGTAGATATGGATTCCATAGTGCCACCAGAGGGACTGGCTGTACATGTAGATATGGATTCCATAGTGCCACCAGAGGGACTGGCTGTACATGTACAGTAGATATGGATTCCATAGTGCCACCAGAGGGACTGGGACTGGCTGTACATGTAGATATGGATTCCATAGTGCCACCAGAGGGACTAGCTGGGACTGGCTGTACATGTAGATATGGATTCCATAGTGCCACCAGAGGGACTGGCTGGGACTGGCTGTACATGTAGATATGGATTCCATAGTGCCACCAGAGGGACTGGCTGGGACTGGCTGTACATGTAGATATGGATTCCATAGTGCACCAGAGGGACTGGCTGGGACTGGCTGTAATGTAGATATGGATTCCATAGTGCCACCAGAGGGACTAGCTGGGACTGGCTGTACATGTAGATATGGATTCCATAGTGCCACCAGAGGGACTAGCTGAGACTGGCTGTACATGTAGATATGGATTCCATAGTGCCACCAGAGGGACTGGCTGGGACTGGCTGTACATGTAGATATGGATTCCATAGTGCCACCAGAGGGACTGGCTGGGACTGGCTGTACATGTAGATATGGATTCCATAGTGCCACCAGAGGGACTGGCTGTACATGTAGATATGGATTCCATAGTGCCACCAGAGGGACTGGCTGTACATGTAGATATGGATTCCATAGTGCCACCAGAGGGACTGGCTGTACATGTAGATATGGATTCCATAGTGCCACCAGAGGGACTAGCTGGGACTGGCTGTACATGTAGATATGGATTCCATAGTGCCACCAGAGGGACTGGCTGTACATGTAGATATGGATTCCATAGTGCCACCAGAGGGACTGCTGGGACTGGCTGTACATGTAGATATGGATTCCATAGTGTCACCAGAGGGACTGGCTGTACATGTAGATATGGATTCCATAGTGTCACCAGAGGGACTAGCTGGGACTGGTTGTACATGTAGATATGGATTCCATAGTGCCACCAGAGGGACTAGCTGGGCTGTACATGTAGATATGGATTCCATAGTGTCACCAGAGGGACTAGGGGACTGGCTGTACATGTAGATATGGATTCCATAGTGCCACCAGAGGGACTAGCTGGGACTGGCTGTACATGTAGATATGGATTCCATAGTGCACCAGAGGGACTAGTACTGGCGGTACACGTAGATATGGATTCCATAGTGCCACCAGAGGGACTGGCTGGGACTGGCTGTACATGTAGATATGGATTCCATAGTGCCACCAGAGGGACTGGCTGTACATGTAGATATGGATTCCATAGTGTCACCAGAGGGACTGGCTGTACATGTAGATATGGATTCCATAGTGCCACCAGAGGGACTGGCTGTACATGTAGATATGGATTCCATAGTGCCACCAGAGGGACTGGGGGACTGGCTGTACATGTAGATATGGATTCCATAGTGCCACCAGAGGGACTGGCTGTACATGTAGATATGGATTCCATAGTGTCACCAGAGGGACTGGCTGTACATGTAGATATGGATTCCATAGTGCCACCAGAGGGACTGGCTGTACATGTAGATATGGATTCCATAGTGCCACCAGAGGGACTGGCTGTACATGTAGATATGGATTCCATAGTGCCACCAGAGGGACTGCTGGGACTGGCTGTACATGTAGATATGGATTCCATAGTGCCACCAGAGGGACTGGCTGTACATGTAGATATGGATTCCATAGTGCCACCAGAGGGACTGGCTGTACATGTAGATATGGATTCCATAGTGCCACCAGAGGGACTGGCTGTACATGTAGATATGGATTCCATAGTGCCACCAGAGGGACTGGCTGTACATGTAGATATGGATTCCATAGTGCCACCAGAGGGACTGGCTGTGTACATGTTATGGATTCCATAGTGCCACCAGAGGGACTGGCTGTACATGTAGATATGGATTCCATGCTGTGCCACATGTAGAGGGACTGCTGAGGACTGGCTGTACATGTAGATATGGATTCCATAGTGCCACCAGAGGGACTGCCTGTACATGTAGATATGAATTCAATAGTGCCACCAGAGGGACTGGCTGTACATGTAGATATGGATTCCATAGTGCCACCAAAGGGACTGGCTGTACATGTAGATATGGATTCCATAGTGCCACCAGAGGGACTGGCTGTACATATAGATATGGATTCCATAGTGCCACCAGAGGGACTGCCTGTACATGTACAGGAGATATGGATTCCATAGTGTCACCAGAGGGACTGCCTGTACATGTAGATATGGATTCCATAGTGCCACCAGAGGGACTGCCTGTACATGTACAGGAGATATGGATTCCATAGTGCCACCAGAGGGACTGCCTGTACATGTACAGGAGATATGGATTCCATAGTGCCACCAGAGGGACTGCCTGTACATGTACAGGAGATATGTGCATGTGTTATCTTATCTGCAAGTCAACAGCAGATACTGTCAGCTTAAGGCCACTTCTGATTCACTTTAGCCTTCTGTTGATAAATGTGAAACGTTTTACCATGCTACGCTCTCATTGCATTATGGGTAGTGCAGTGCTTCACGCCGCACACACAGTCAAGGCTGAAACGTACCCGTTGAATAAACCAAGGTTGCTCTTTGACATTTGACTGGAACAGCAATGGAAAGAGGACCCAGAATCTCTGCCCCTCAATGTAATGATAATGGTACCTGACCGCCGTGTTGATTTGGTTTATACCACGGCTCTAAAGGAACCCAAAGAAAAGAGTTTCTGCAGACACAATGGAAACACACCAATGGAACTGTTCCTGATTTGCAGGCCAGGATCGCTAAATCAACCACAAGTTCTCCCAACATTCAGAGTACAGTATTTCTACCTGGTTTGCTCCAGGCTGTCGGCATACATTCAGAGTACAGTATTTCTACCTGGTTTGCTCCAGGCTGTCGGCATAGTACTGTCTGACCTGTCTCTATATGGCCCAGGAACCTCTTCTCAGCACACAGCGAACATTAGGTCACTTTCCAATGGAGTCCCAATTTGGTGTACAACTAACGTTGGCATGACCACATCTCATTTCTGTTTGTTTTTGACATTTCTAGAATGGGTTTTTGTCCAGTTAACTGAATGTTCATAGAGAAAACATTATCTTATTGGGGAGCATCCCTGGGAACCCCAGTTAATAATTCAGAGAACTTTTAGAGAAGTTGACATTTTAAACCTTCTCAGAATGTCCCTACTATCATTTTGGGAATGCAGGGGTACCGGTAAACATCAATTGTTTTCTAGTGTAACAGACATCACTCTGTTTGCTTAGTTCCGCTTTCTCCTGATTTGGCTCATACCACGGCTCTAACCCAGAATCTCTGCCTCGCAAACACACCTGACCGCCCTCCTGATTTGGCTCATACCACGGCTCTAACCCAGAATCTCTGCCTCGCAAACACACCTGACCGCCCTCCTGATTTGGCTCATACCACGGCTCTAACCCAGAATCTCTGCCTCGCAAACACACCTGACCGCCCTCCTGATTTGGCAAACACACCTGACCGCCCTCCTGATTTGGCTCATACCACGGCTCTAACCCAGAATCTCTGCCACGCAAACACACCTGACCGCCCTCCTGATTTGGCTCATACCACGGCTCTAACCCAGAATCTCTGCCACGCAAACACACCTGACCGCCCTCCTGATTTGGCTCATACCACGGCTCTAACCCAGAATCTCTGCCTCGCAAACACACCTGACCGCCCTCCTGATTTGGCTCATACCACGGCTCTAACCCAGAATCTCTGCCTCGCAAACACACCTGACCGCCCCCCTGAAGTGTCTTACCCAGCTATTCGGTAGCAGGTGGGGATCTTTCAGGCTAAGGAGTGAATTTCACACATCCCCATGTGTTACACTGGATTCCTTCTTCCTGACATCATTAATACAGTGCCTAGGGTCATCTGACTCATGCCTCATGTCCCGTTTCCTACCTCTTCATTATGTGTGTGTGTGTTTCCTACCTCTTAACTGCTGCCAGCTGAGACCAATCAGAACACACTATATGAACTGTATCAGCTGACCGGGAAATGAAGTGGTTGAGCTTCAAATGAGGACACAGAAAGATGATGATGATGATGATGATGATGATGGTGGGGATGATGATAATGGTGATGATGATGATGATGATGATGATGATGATGATGATGATGATGATGATGATGATGATGATGATGATGATGATGATGATGATGATGATGATGATGATGATGATGATGATGATGATGATGGTGGTGGTGATGATGATGATGATGGTGGTGATGATGATGATGATGTTGATGGTGATGTTGATGATGATGATGGTGGTGATGGTGATGATTATGATGATGTTGGTGATGATGATGATGATGATGGTGATGATGATGGTGATGATGGTGGTGGTGGTGAATATAATGATTGTGATGATGATGGTGGTGGTGATGATGATGATGATGATGATGATGATGATGATGATGATGATTGTGATGTTGATGATGATGGTGATGATGATGAAGAAGATGGTGATGATGATGAAGATGGTGGTGGTGATGATTGTGGTGGTGGAGTGATGATGTTGATGATGGTGATGTTGATGTTAATGATGGTGATGGTGATGATGAAAGAAAACTCTCCATTTCACAAACTTCCTTTCAGTTACTCTGAGTCACATTGATACCGTGATCACGATGGGGGCTCTGTTCCATTTTGATTTAGTCCATTCAGGAGATGGATGGAGATTCGATCCATTCATTGAATGTGTTCATATACTTATTGAATTACGTTTTAAATGTAATAAATTGAAAAGTTAATTTCCAGAATATATTAAATGAACATTTCCAGTGAATTTAGCCACCTTGATAGTGCTCTTAGGTTAAAGAGACTGCACAATACTGTAGAGGACGTCCCACTAGAGTACTGCCGAAGCCCCGGACCAGAGACCACACACCGTGGGGGAAAGAGCAGCCCTTTGAGTGAATAGAAGTGTAATTAACGTTAATTAACCCTGTGGGCTAGTCTCGTTAGCAGGTAGCATATGTGCTGGTGCCGGGCTGCAATCTGTCTCGTTGGGTCTCAATACAAAGGCTGATGGTTAATGAAGGCCTTCCTGCAACATCCACACCACTCAGCTCAGCTGTGATGGGGCTGGTAGCACTCTGGTGGTTAGTCACCATCTCATCTCCTCCATTTGTATTGGGTGGATGGATACCATGGATACCATTATTCAGCAGATTGGTAGAGGTGCTAAAATCCCAAATGTGCAAAGGGAAATCCAAAGGGACTTAATATTGTAAATAAACTACATATTTTTGGCTGGCCACCACATCCAAATTGCTTACTTTAGACAAAGAAACTGTGTCATCTCAATCAAATCTGCATATTGAAGGAAAGAAGTCTGACTAGTTTATGCTATTTTGACATTTGAAATACTGTGTAGTGCACATAAGCAGGTAAGTATGCTTAACAATCCTAGCATACATCAGTGCTTAGTGTACCAGTCCTCTGTCACGGCTGGCTGAAGGACTGGACCAAGGTGCAGCAAGGTAAGCGCACATTTTCTTTTTATTAAAAATGACGCCGACAAAACAAAGAACAAAAACCGAACCGTGAAGCTTTGGGCCATGTGTCCTGAACAATGTCAAAGTTAACTTCCCACAAAACAGGTGGGGGAAAAGGGTACCTAAGTTTGGTTCTCAATCAGAGACAACGATAGACAGCTGCCTCTGATTGAGAACCACACCCGGCCAAACACATAGAAATAGAAAAACATAGAAAAAATGACATAGAATGCCCACCCTAGTCACACCCTGGCCTAACCAAAATAGAGAATAAAAAGCCTCTCTATGGCCAGGGCGTGACATCATCCTTCTCATGAACTCAATTTAATAATCAGTGCAATTCCCCAAGTGTGACTTGTTGCTAAAATCAAGAGATGGGTAGTAAAGAATACTGTATGTCCATCCAAAAAACAACGATAGAAAAGATGGAGTTAGGTGGAGTTAGGGAAAGACATGTTGGAGCAGATGGGTTGAGTGTGTTCAAGTTAGAGGGAGAGAGTGGAAAATAAAGTGAGAGAGAGACAGAGAGTTAGAGAGTGAGAGTTAGAAAGAGAGAGAGAGCGAGAGAGAGAGATGGTGTTCCACTATAGAATAAAGACAGACAGAGGAAAGTAAAGACTAGAGGATGGATGACTAGAGGATGGAGAGGTAGAATGGAGAGGTAGAATAAAGACTAGAGGATGGAGAGATAGAATGAGGACTAGAGGATGGAGAGGTAGAATAAAGACTAGAGGATGGAGAGATAGAATGAGGACTAGAGGATGGAGAGGTAGAATAAAGACTAGAGGATGGAGAGATAGAATGAGGACTAGAGGATGGAGAGGTAGAATAAAGACTAGAGGATGGAGAGATAGAATGAGGACTAGAGGATGGAGAGGTAGAATAAAGACTAGAGGATGGAGAGATAGAATGAGGACTAGAGGATGGAGAAGTAGAATGAGGACTAGAGGATGGAGAGATAGAATGAGGACTAGAGGATGGAGAGGTAGAATGAGGACTAGAGGATGGAGAGGTAGAATGAGGACTAGAGGATGGAGAGGTAGAATGAGGACTAGAGGATGGAGAGGTAGAATGAAGACTAGAGGATGGAGAGGTAGAATGAGGACTAGAGGATGGAGAGGTAGAATAAAGACTAGAGGATGGAGAGATAGAATGAGGACTAGAGGATGGAGAGGTAGAATAAAGACTAGAGGATGGAGAGATAGAATGAGGACTAGAGGATGGAGAGGTAGAATAAAGACTAGAGGATGGAGAGATAGAATGAGGACTAGAGGATGGAGAGATAGAATAATGACTAGAGGATGGAGAGGTAGAATGAGGACTGGAGGATGGAGAGGTAGAATGAGGACTAGAGGATGGAGAAGTAGAATGGGACTAGAGGATGGAGAGGTAGAATAAAGACTAGAGGATGGAGAGGTAGAATGAGGACTAGAGGATGGAGAGACTAGAATGGAGGACTAGAGGATGGAGAGATGAGAATGAGGACTAGGTAGGATGGAGGATGGAGAGAGTAGAATGAGGACTAGAGGATGGAGAGGTAGAATGAGGACTAGAGGATGGAGAGGTAGAATGAGGACTAGAGGATGGAGAGGTAGAATGAGGACTAGAGGATGGAGAGGTAGAATGGAGAGGTAGAATAAAGACTAGAGGATGGAGAGGTAGAATGAGGACTAGAGGATGGAGAGGTGGAATACAGACTAGAGGATGGAGAGATAGAATGAGGACTAGAGGATGGAGAGGTAGAATAAAGACTAGAGGATGGAGAGATAAAATGAGGACTAGGGGATGGAGAGGTAGAATGAGGACTAGAGGATGGAGAGGTAGAATGAGGACTAGAGGATGGAGAGGTAGAATGAGGACTAGAGGATGGAGAGGTAGAATGGAGAGGTAGAATAAAGACTAGAGGATGGAGAGATAGAATGAGGACTAGAGGATGAGAGGTAGAATAAAGACTAGAGGATGGAGAGATAGAATGAGGACTAGAGGATGGAGAGGTGGAATAAAGACTAGAGGATGGAGAGATAGAATGAGGACTAGAGGATGGAGAGGTAGAATAAAGACTAGAGGATGGAGAGATAGAATGAGGACTAGAGGATGGAGAGGTAGAATGAGGACTAGAGGATGGAGAGGTAGAATGAGGACTAGAGGATGGAGAGGTAGAATGAGGACTAGAGGATGGAGAGGTAGAATGAGGACTAGAGGATGGAGAGGTAGAATGAGGACTAGAGGATGGAGAGGTAGAATGAGGACTAGAGGATGGAGAGGTAGAATGAGGACTAGAGGATGGAGAGGTAGAATGAGGACTAGAGGATGGAGAGATAGAATGAGGACTAGAGGATGGAGAGGTAGAATGAGGACTAGAGGATGGAGAGGTAGAATGAGGACTAGAGGATGGAGAGGTAGAATGAGGACTAGAGGATGGAGAGGTAGAATGAGGACTAGAGGATGGAGAGGTAGAATGAGGACTAGAGGATGGAGAGGTAGAATGAGGACTAGAGGATGGAGAGGTAGAATGAGGACTAGAGGATGGAGAGGTAGAATAAAGACTAGAGGATGACCCACTAGAGTAGTATGTGTTGCGCTTGAGGCCATCGTTTATTCCTCCATATTCATTTCCGGAAGTAAATATTTTTGGGTAATCCTAATCTGAATGTTGTGACAGATTAAGAGGGAGTGGGAGGAGAGATTGGGATCACTTGAACAGCGCATGAGAGATGGAAAAAGGGAGAGAGTGAGTGAAGAGGGAGGGAGAATACACCGGAAGAGGTACAGTAGCAGGGGATAGGATAGAGGGAGGGAGGGAGGGAGGGAGGGAGGGAGGGAGGGAGGGAGGGAGGGAGGGAGGGAGGGAGGGAGGGAGGGAGGGAGGGAGGGAGGGAGGGAGGGAGGGAGGGAGGGCATAACATTTAATCCCATTTACATCCAAATAAACTGTTTTTTATCCCTCTATCTATACATTGTATTAGTCAATCTAACAATACACTGTATACTACATTGCTAAATAAATATTATGTACATTTCAATGTAGAACCAAGTTTTCTCTCCATCTTCTATGCTGTTCTTGGTTTGTGTTTTACTGATTGCGTGTTTTCAGCGTTTGAAGGGATTACAACAAATCTGCTTTGTTGAAAGGGGGAGGTACAAGCTGCAGCAATAAGAGCATTGACCAACATACATATAGAGAGATATACTGAACAAAAATATACACGCAACATGCATCAATTTCAACCATTTTATTGAGTTAGAGTTCATATAAGGAAATCAGTCAATTGAAATAAATGCATATACATGTACTGCCAATTTCTCTAAAACTACATTGGAGGTTTCTTATGGTGGAGTAATGAATATTCAATTCTCTGGCAACAGCTCTGGTGGACATTCATGCAATCAGCATACACCTGTGTAATGATAATGCTGTTTAATTAGCTTCTTGATATGCCACACCTGTCAGGTGGATGGATTATCTTGGCAAAGGAGAAACACTCACAAACAGGGATTTCAACAAATTCGTGCACAAAATGTGTATTTGTAAAAATATTTCTGGGATCATTTATTTCAGCTCATGAAACATGGGGACCAACACATTACATGTTGCATTTATATATTTTTCTTCAGTGCAGACAGACAGACAGACAGACAGACAGACAGACAGACAGACAGACAGACAGACAGACAGACAGACTGACTGACTGACTGACTGACTGACAGACATAACAGACAGACAGACAGACAGACTGACTGACTGACTGACTGAGACTGACCAGACTGACTGAACTGACTGACTGAGAGAGAGAGAGACAGAGAGAGACAGACTGAGATATACTGAGAGAGAGAGAGAGAGAGAGAGAGAGAGAGAGAGAAATAGAGAGAGAGAGAGAGAGAGAGAGGGAGAGAATATTCAAGAGAAAGAGAGAGAGAGAGAGAGAGAGAGAGAATGAGAGAGAGAGAGAGAGAGAGAGGTGAGAGAGAGAGAGGGAGAGAGAGAGAGAGAGAGAGAGAGAGAGAGAGAGAGAGAGAGAGAGAGAGAGAGAGAGAGAGAGAGAGACAGACAGAGAGAGAGAGAAGAGAGAGAGAGAGAGAGAGAGAGAGAGAGAGAGAGAGAGGGAGAGAGAGAGAGAGAGAGAGGGAGAGAGAGAGGAGGGAGAGA
Source organism: Oncorhynchus keta (assembly GCF_023373465.1). Classification (NCBI taxonomy): domain Eukaryota; kingdom Metazoa; phylum Chordata; class Actinopteri; order Salmoniformes; family Salmonidae; genus Oncorhynchus; species Oncorhynchus keta. Next base: position 33,432,806 of record NC_068425.1, on the reverse strand, counting down.
GAGAGAGAGAGAGAGAGAGAGAGAGAGAGAGAGAGAGAGAGAGAGAGAGAGAGAGAGAGACGAGGGAAAGAGAGAATATTAGAAGGGGGATAACTCAATAATTCATCTCCCCAAAAAATCTATTAATATTTAATCAAGCTAAGAGTTGGACTTGCTTGTGTTTATTGTGTATTTGTGTTCATTCAAATCAATTTGTATTTGTAACATGTTGGTGGCCGAATACAACAGGTCTACCTTACAGTGAAATGCTTATTGTGTGTCTGTGTGTGTGTTCAGTGTGTGTCTTTGTGTTTGTCCAGTGTGTGTTCAGTGTGTGTGTGTTCATACTTAAAATAATGGAAGAGGAGAATAGAGTGAGGCAAGAATCATCTCCAGGAATCTCTAAATCACTTGATTTGAATAAAGGATGAGTCTTTCTATTTAGACATTCTATTTGATTTAGTCCGGACTGATTCACAATGAATCAACTCTTTGGAACACAATGACTCCTAGCATTGATTCCTGCTGCTTTTGTCGACCTCACTGAGTAACTGGATCCTCCATGGAAACCAGACAACCTGTGAGCTCCTGTGTGACCCTGTACAAACACACACACACATGCACATGCACATGCAGGCACACACTAAAACACACAACCACACTGATACACACACACCTATATATATACACACACACACGCACACAAACACACCTATACACACACCTATATACACACACACACCTATACACACACACCTACAGTATATATACACACACACCCACACACACACAAACACACACCTATATACACACACACGCACACAAACACACACACAAAACATCTCTAATTTTGTCTCTGTCTATCTCTCTACCCCTCTCTCATTCTGTATCGCTCTGCCCCTTTCTCATTCTGTATCTCTCTACCCATCTGTCATTCTGTCTCTCTAATTCTGTTTCTGTCCCTCTGTCTCACTCTCTAATTCTGTCTCTGCCCCTCTCTGTTTTTCACTCTACCCCTCTCGGTCTCTCTCTCTCTACCCCTCTCTCATTCTCTCTCTCTAATTATGTCTCTGTCCCTCTCTGTCTTTCTCTATACCCCTCTCTCATTCTCTCTCTCTACCCCTCTCTCATTCATTCTCTCTCTCTAATTCTGTCTCTGTCCCTCTCGGTCTCTCTCTCTACCCCTCTCTCATTCTCTATCTCTAATTATGTCTCTGTCCCTTTCTCTCTCTCTTTCTTTGCTATAGGTGAAATTAGCCCTTGCATATATACTGTGATAGTGTGTGTGTGTGTGTGTGTGTGTGTGTGTGTGTGTGTGTGTGTGTGTGTGTGTGTGTGTGTGTGTGTGTGTGTGTGTGTGTGTGTGTGTGTGTGTGTGTGTGTGTGTGTGTGTGTGTGTGTGTGTGTGTGTGTGTGTGTGTGTGTGTGTGTGTATGTGCATGCGCGCGCGTTCAAGCTCCAATAATAATGATCATGGTGGTTTTGTTATCGAGGTCCAAGGTTCTGTATGGCTACGTCTTTACCGTGGATACACGACTCCACATTTGATTAGATACCACAGCTCTGTGTGGGTGGGTGCTGGTGCCAGTGTGTGTATGACAGAGTGGACAGTGTCAGAAGGGCTAAGAGCTTATCAGTGATGGTCCGCACAGCAGAGTTCTAGAATACTAGACCGTTGGCTTTCATACTTTATGAATTCTCAGTGTGGCTGAAGACATTTCTGCAGCCGTCACCACAATGAAATGTGTAGGAGCTTTGTACACGGAGATGCTTTGGTTGAGAATTTGTGGGAGGTTCATGTTCAGGCTGTGTTCCTTGCAGATGGTTATCGCAGAGCAAGATCCAATATTCTGCATTGTTGGTTAAGTAAGCATTTCACTGCGCATGTGACAAATAAAATTTGATTTGATTTGATTTGATGTCACTATGGGACTCCGGACTATCACGACTCAGCTGCTTTGGACTCTGAACTGAACTGTGCTTTAGTGTCTAAAGTGTGTGTGTGACAGAGTGGTCAGTGCCAGAGCAGCAGCAGGTATAGGCTACTGTGAAGGACTGAACACTGGGGGAATGTGCCATAGCTGGTACCCACCCACCTAGGGACCAGGCAAACAACAGATGCTCCTACACAGGGGGAGTTGCTGATTCAGAGATGACCTTAACATATGCGTGTGTGTGTGTGTGTGTGTGTGTGTGTGTGTGTGTGTGTGTGTGTGTGTGTGTGTGTGTGTGTGTGTGTGTGTGTGTGTGTGTGTGTGTGTGTGTGTGTGTGTGTGTGTGTGTGTGTGTGTGTGTAAGCTTGGGAGAGACAGGCTTCTGATCATGAAACCCCCCTATAAAAATGTGGAAAGACAATCTATGTGAAATGTTTGCTTGATCTCTTAACCATGTGTACACATGGCTAGGGTCATGTTAACGCAGTCTGTATGGATTGCCAATACACAGTACTGAAATCAGGGGGGTTGCCCAACCGGGACTCGGACCTACAACCTTCTGGCTGTGAGGCAGTCATGCTATCCACAGTATCAGTGATGTTCATGTTATACCACGGCTGGGGGGGGGGCTTACGACCTCCCAGGCCCTTCAAAAAATGGTTGTGTTGTCATCTCTAGCTTCAAACTGAAATTCATGATAAGACTGAACTGAAAAGGGAATTGAGCCCAACCCTGGTAAACATGTAGATGACCTTGACCTTGTCGACATTACAAACACGTTGGTTTACAAAAAGGTGTCCTTTCGACACATCAATGGAAATTTGACTTGGCTGTTGCATTGGTTAGGTCCACATTCTCCCTGCTTACTGACACTACATGACACTAACAGACGCCTTCACCCAAGGAGACTTACAGTACAGCGAGTGCATACATTTGAAGTATACTATGTGATTCAGGGCGGCAGGTGGTTTTACCTCTAGTGGTTAGAGCGTTGGGCCAGTAACCGTAAGGTTGCCAGATCGAATCCCTGAGCCGATGAGGTAAAAATCCGCCTTTCTGCCCCTGAACAGGCAGTTAACCCACTGTTCCTAGTCCGTCCTTGTAAATAAGAATTTGTTCTTAACTGACTTGCCTCGTTAATTAAAGTTAAATAAGAAATAATAATAATAAATGATTTGGGAATTGAACCCTTGTTGTTGTTAACACAATGCTCCTTCTTCCAACTGAGCACCACAGGGTTCAATGCTCCTTCTTCCAACTGAGCACCACAGGGTTCAATGCTCCTTCTTCCAACTGAGCACCACAGGGTTCAATGCTCCTTCTTCCAACTGAGCACCACAGGGTTCAATGCTCCTTCTTCCAACTGAGCACCACAGGGTTCAATGCTCCTTCTTCCAACTGAGCACCACAGGGTTCAATGCTCCTTCTTCCAACTGAGCACCACAGGGTTCAATGCTCCTTCTTCCAACTGAGCACCACAGGGTTCAATGCTCCTTCTTCCAACTGAGCACCACAGGGTTCAATGCTCCTTCTTCCTGAGCACTGAACTGCACCACAGGGTTCAATGCTCCTTCTTCCATGCACCACAGGGTTCAATTCCTTCTTCCAACTGAGCACCACAGGGTTCAATGCTCCTTCTTCCAACTGAGCACCACAGGGTTCAATGCTCCTTCTTCCAACTGAGCACCACAGGGTTCAATGCTCCTTCTTCCAACTGAGCACCACAGGGTTCAATGCTCCTTCTTCCAACTGAGCACCACAGGGTTCAATGCTCTTCCAACTTCTTCCAACTGAGCACCACAGGGTTCAATGCTCCTTCTTCCAACTGAGCACCACAGGGTTCAATGCTCCTTCTTCCAACTGAGCACCACAGGGTTCAATGCTCCTTCTTCCAACTGAGCACCACAGGGTTCAATGCTCCTTCTTCCAACTGAGCACCACAGGGTTCAATGCTCCTTCTTCCAACTGAGCACCACAGGGTTCAATGCTCCTTCTTCCAACTGAGCACCACAGGGTTCAATGCTCCTTCTTCCAACTGAGCACCACAGGGTTCAATGCTCCTTCTTCCAACTGAGCACCACAGGGTTCAATGCTCCTTCTTCCAACTGAGCACCACAGGGTTCAATGCTCCTTCTTCCAACTGAGCACCACAGGGTTCAATGCTCCTTCTTCCAACTGAGCACCACAGGGTTCAATGCTCCTTCTTCCAACTGAGCACCACAGGGTTTCAATGCTCCTTCTTCCAACTGAGCACCACAGGGTTCAATGCTCCTTCTTCCAACTGAGCACCACAGGGTTCAATGCTCCTTCTTCCAACTGAGCACCACAGGGTTCTTCCAATGAGCACCACAGGGTTCAATGCTTCTTCTTCAACTGAGCACCACAGGGTTCAATGCTCCTTCTTCCAACTGAGCACCACAGGGTTCAATGCTCCTTCTTCCAACTGAGCACCACAGGGTTCAATGCTCCTTCTTCCAACTGAGCACCACAGGGTTCAATGCTCCTTCTTCCAACTGAGCACCACAGGGTTCAATGCTCCTTCTTCCAACTGAGCACCACAGGGTTCAATGCTCCTTCTTCCAACTGAGCACCACAGGGTTCAATGCTCCTTCTTCCAACTGAGCACCACAGGGTTCAATGCTCCTTCTTCCAACTGAGCACCACAGGGTTCAATGCTCCTTCTTCCAACTGAGCACCACAGGGTTCAATGCTCCTTCTTCCAACTGAGCACCACAGGGTTCAATGCTCCTTCTTCCAACTGAGCACCACAGGGTTCAATGCTCCTTCTTCCAACTGAGCACCAGCACCACAGGGTTCAATGCTCCTTCTTCCAACTGAGCACCACAGGGTTCAATGCTCCTTCTTCCAACTGAGCACCACAGGGTTCAGGGTTCAATGCTCCTTCTTCCAACTGAGCACCACAGGGTTCAATGCTCCTTCTTCCAACTGAGCACCACAGGGTTCAATGCTCCTTCTTCCAACTGAGCACCACAGGGTTCAATGCTCCTTCTTCCAACTGAGCACCACAGGGTTCAATGCTCCTTCTTCCAACTGAGCACCACAGGGTTCAATGCTCCTTCTTCCAACTGAGCACCACAGGGTTCAATGCTCCTTCTTCCAACTGAGCACCACAGGGTTCAATGCTCCTTCTTCCAACTGAGCACCACAGGGTTCAATGCTCCTTCTTCCAACTGAGCACCACAGGGTTCAATGCTCCTTCTTCCAACTGAGCACCACAGGGTTCAATGCTCCTTCTTCCAACTGAGCACCACAGGGTTCAATGCTCCTTCTTCCAACTGAGCACCACAGGGTTCAATGCTCCTTCTTCCAACTGAGCACCACAGGGTTCAATGCTCCTTCTTCCAACTGAGCACCACAGGGTTCAATGCTCCTTCTTCCAACTGAGCACCAACAGGGTTCAATGCTCCTTCTTCCAACTGAGCACCACAGGGTTCAATGCTCCTTCTTCCAACTGAGCACCACTGAGGGTTCAATGCTCCTTCTTCCAACTGAGCACCACAGGGTTCAATGCTCCTTCTTCCAACTGAGCACCACAGGGTTCAATGCTCCTTCTTCCAACTGAGCACCACAGGGTTCAATGCTCCTTCTTCCAACTGAGCACCACAGGGTTCAATGCTCCTTCTTCCAACTGAGCACCACAGGGTTCAATGCTCCTTCTTCCAACTGAGCACCACAGGGTTCAATGCTCATTCTTCAATGCTCCTTCTTCCAACTGAGCACCACAGGGTTCAATGCTCCTTCTTCCAACTGAGCACCACAGGGTTCAATGCTCACCACAGGGTTCAATTCTTCCAACTGAGCACCACAGGGTTCAATGCTCCTTCTTTCTTCCAACTGAGCACCACAGGGTTCAATGCTCCTTCTTCCAACTGAGCACCACAGGGTTCAATGCTCCTTCTTCCAACTGAGCACCACAGGGTTCAATGCTCCTTCTTCCAACTGAGCACCACAGGGTTCAATGCTCCTTCTTCCAACTGAGCACCACAGGGTTCAATGCTCCTTCTTCCAACTGAGCACCACAGGGTTCAATGCTCCTTCTTCCAACTGAGCACCACAGGGTTCAATGCAAACTGAGCACCACAGGGTTCAATGCTCCTTCTTCCAACTGAGCACCACAGGGTTCAATGCTCCTTCTTCCAACTGAGCACTCAACTGAGCACCACAGGTTCAATGCTCCTTCTTCCATTCTTCTAACTGAGCACCACAGGGTTCAATGCTCCTTCTTCCAACTGAGCACCACAGGGTTCAATGCTCATTCTTCCAACTGAGCACCACAGGGTTCACAGGGTTCAATGCTCCTTCTTCCAACTGAGCACCACAGGGTTCAATGCTCCTTCTTCTTCCAACTGAGCACCACAGGGTTCAATGCTCCTTCTTCCAACTGAGCACCACAGGGTTCAATGCTCCTTCTTCCACCACAGGGTTCAATGCTCCTTCTTCCAACTGAGCACCACAGGGTTCAATGCTTCCTTCTTCCAACTGAGCACCACACCACAGGGTTCAATGCTCCTTCTTCCAACTGAGCACCAATGCAGGCACCACAGGGTTCAATGCTCCTTCTTCCAACTGAGCACCACAGGGTTCAATGCTCCTTCTTCCAACTGAGCACCACAGGGTTCAATGCTCCTTCTTCCAACTGAGCACCACAGGGTTCAATTCTCCTTCTTCCAACTGAGCACCACAGGGTTCAATGCTCCTTCTTCCAACTGAGCACCACAGGGTTCAATGCTCCTTCTTCCAACTGAGCACCACAGGGTTCAATGCTCCTTCTTCCAACTGAGCACCACAGGGTTCAATTCTCCTTCTTCCAACTGAGCACCACAGGGTTCCATTCTCCTTCTTCCAACTGAGCACCACAGGGTTCAATGCTCCTTCTTCCAACTGAGCACCACAGGGTTCAATGCTCCTTCTTCCAACTAAGCACCACAGGGTTCAATTCTCACTAGATTTCAGTTTCTTGTTTTTCTTTTATAGAATTGTAAAGCCACTTTGGGTCCTTGAAGAGCGCTACATACCATGTGTAATTATTACTATTGCTACTAACTTTGTCCCTCTCTCTTCCTCTGCTCTTCACCAGAATCCTAGAAAAGCGTCAGCCCAATGGGGAGACCATCGAGCTTTCGGCCGAGGGCCGCCCAGAGCTTGTGGAGGAGAAGGAGATGCCCGTGGTGGACTGCACCTGCTTCGGCCTTCCCCGTCGCTACATCATCGCCATCCTCTCAGGCCTGGGCTTCTGCATCTCCTTCGGCATCCGCTGCAACCTGGGCGTGGCCATCGTCAGCATGGTCAACGACCACACCGTCTGGAAGGGTAACAAGGAGGTCCTGGTGGTGAGGCACACTGTTCTGGCACTTACACTCACAATTCTATTTTCTTCCTGCACTCTTAGAGAAAAAAGGTGCTATCTAGAACCTAAAAAGGTTCATCGGCTGTCCCCATAGGAGAACCCTTTAAAGAATCGTTTTCGGTTCCAGGTAGAACACTTCTGGTTCCAGGTAGACCTCATTTGGAAAAAGGTTCTACCTGGAACCGAAACAGTCTTACATGGAACCAAAAAGGGCTTTCCTTTATAGGACAGCCGAAGAACCCTTGTGGAACATTTTTGTCTAAGACTGTAGTTCTGACTTTGCTGATGTCTGCTTTAATGAGGAAAACATGTACTTACTACGACTGTCTGCTTTAATGAGGAAAACATTTACTTACTCCGACTGTCTGCTTTAACGAGGAAAACATTTACTTACTACGACTGTCTGCTTTAATGAGGAAAACATTTACTTACTACGACTGTCTGCTTTAACGAGGAAAACATTTACTTACTACGACTGTCTGCTTTAATGAGGAAAACATTTACTTACTACGACTGTCTGCTTTAACGAGGAAAACATTTACTTACTATGACTGTCTGCTTTAACGAGGAAAACATTTACTTACTACGACTGTCTGCTTTAATGAGGAAAACATTTACTTACTATGAGTGTCTGCTTTAACGAATCAAATGTAAATGGCTGAAAAAGGGAGGCTCTTTGAAGTGACCGGTGGTTCTATGTGGCACTCTTTCTTCTCAAAGAACCATTTTCTTGAAGAGGGTTTTTCCCTTCTTTCTTCGCTGTCTGAATGGTAGCAAATAACCTTGCTAGCTAGTGTTGTGGGAAGAGGAGGGTTGGGGTCAGGTCAGGGGGTCAGGTCAGGTCAGGGGGAGGGCTGGCTACAGGCCACAACAAAGGTTGTAATTTTGGGCTTGGAGGCTCATAGGGTGTGTAACCTAACGCAGCAGGTGTAAAATAAATACCTGAGCGGCGTCCACACATCCATTTTTCAGGGGGAAAGCAAGCTAGGTTGAAGATACTGTATCAATGAGAACCGCATACTTCCGGTTGTTTCCGACCTCGCTGAGGGTGGAGTGTGTCCAAGCTTTATTTTTGTGCAGAGGAAGAAGAACACTGTCAATGGACAATGTACTTTGACTTGAAAATACTTGTTTATAATCACAATCAGCACCTTTTGAAGTGTAGCCTTTATCAAGATGCTTGGGAAGCTAACACAAGTCTTCAGGTCTCAGGCAAGGTTTCTCATCACTCAAGCATTATTTAACGAACCCACTCCGCTACACATCCGTAGTCATGGGTTGTGTTCATTAGGACACGCAACAGAAAAACGTAATCAAAAATGTTCTGCAACTGAAAATCTAAATGAGCGTTTCTTATTGTACAAATCCAGGTAGTCCTTTGCTCCCAGATGGTCTTCTTCCGTTTGGTGCCTTATGAGCACAACCATGGTCTCTCCTCCTCTTTCTCTCCCCCCAGGCAGCACAGTTCAGCTGGGATCCAGAGACCGTGGGGATGATCCACGGGTCCTTCTTCTGGGGATACATCGTCACACAGATTCCCGGAGGTTTTATATGTCAGAAATATAAAGCTAACAAGTAAGTACATTTTAGGATACATCGTCACAACAGATTCCTGGAGGTCTCATATGTCAGAAATACTAAGCTAACCAGTATGTCCGTTTTAGCTTTGGGATGATTATTCCTGTATTGATTGACTGATTTCCGTATTGTATGTCAATACCTTTCCTCAAACGTGTCGGAGGTCAACTTTTTTACTACTAGGATTCATTTGACTAAAGTATACATTATATTTGACTCAAATATACATTATAGTTGACCTAACTATACATTATATTTGACTAAAATAAACATTCTATTTTACTAGAGTATACATTATATTTGACTTAAGTATACATTCTATTTTACAAAAATGTACATTATATTTTACTAGAGTAAACATATTTGACTAAAGTATACGTTATATTTTACTAAACTATACTGTATATTTTACTAGAGTATACTTATATTTTACTAAAGTTGACATTATATTTACTAAAATATACATTATATTTTACTAAACTATACATTATATTTTACTAGAGTATACATTATATTTGACTAAAGTGTACATTATTTTGACTAAAATATACATTCTATTTTACTAGAGTATACATTATATTTGACTAAAGTATACTAAAATATACATTATAGTATGGCTGCGGATGTTGCCTCAATCAAAAAGTTATGTATTCATTTTTACTAATGAAGTATAGACGGAGCCCTTATAGTCAAGGGTTTCCATCAGACATTTTGAACTGCTACCAAGGTTGGGACAGTCTCATCAATAACACCAAAGACATTTCTCTCAGGATTAATTACATGTTGATATCAGTCAAATGAAATGAAAACCAGCTCATGAATTGAAATCTTTATAGAATTTAAATATTTTATCTTCATAGAAAATATTTGCCAATAATTACTTCCTGAATTAAACTAAATTGAAAATGAATCTGACCCCTAATGAACCATGGTCTCTATTGCTCTCAGTGGTTGAAATGGAGGCAGGTCTCTATAGCTCTCAGTGGTTGAAATGAAGGCTGGTCTCTATAGCTCTCAGTGGTTGAAATGGAGGCAGGTCTCTATAGCTCTCAGTTGTTGAAATGAAGGCTGGTCTCTATAGCTCTCAGTGGTTGAAATGGAGGCAGGTCTCTATAGCTCTCAGTGGTTGAAATGAAGGCAGGTCTCTATAGCTCTCAGTGGTTGAAATGGAGGCAGGTCTCTATAGCTCTCAGTGGTTGAAATGGAGGCAGGTCTCTATAGCTCTCAGTTGTTGAAATGAAGGCTGGTCTCTATAGCTCTCAGTGGTTGAAATGGAGGCAGGTCTCTATAGCTCTCAGTTGTTGAAATGAAGGCTGGTCTCTATAGCTCTCAGTGGTTGAAATGAAGGCTGGTTGTGTTTGTCTCTGACTGTTTCTGTCTTGGTGTGTTTCAGCGTGTTTGGCTTCGCCATAGTGGCCACATCCACTCTCAACATGCTGATTCCATCTGCTGCTCGTACACACTACAGCTGTGTCATACTAGTCAGGATATGCCAAGGCCTCGTCGAGGTACTTAGAGTGCATCTGTCTCTCTCTCTCTCTCTGTGTGTGTGTGTGTGTGTGTGTGTGTGTGTGTGTGTGTGTGTGTGTGTGTGTGTGTGTGTGTGTGTGTGTGTGTGTGTGTGTGTGTGTGCGTGCGTGCGTGCGTGCGTGCGTGCGTGCGTGCGTGCGTGCGTGCGTGCGTGCATGTGTTGAATATTATGTTTGGATATTTACTGTGTGCATCACTTCATTACTTCCCTATAGGGCGTATCTTACCCAGCATGCCATGGGATCTGGGCCAAATGGGCCCCGCCTCTAGAGAGAAGTCGACTGGCCACAACAGCATTCTGTGGTAAGATACTAAAACAAATGGATTTAAACATCCTCTCACGCTCTCCCTCCCCTTTTCTCTCTCTTAATAAACCACACAATGAATGAATGAATTTCCCCCCGGGGATAATAAAGACTACTCTACACATTACTGGATCCAACCATTTGTGATGTTACTTGATGTTCTTGTCAAGAGGGTAGCTAAGATGTGCTTATAAACAACCTCAACATTATAGTAAAGTTCCTATTGGTAATATCCCAAATAAATCTAGTGCAGCACATTGTCTTCCTACATACTGTATGCATGCATTCCACAGGAGGTTGGTGGTACCTTAATTGTGGAGGACGGGTTTGTGGTAATGGCTGGAGTGGAATGGATGGAATGGTATCAAATACATGCCATTCCATTCGCTATATTCCAGCCTTTATTATGAGCCGTCCTCCCCTCTACAGCCTCCATTGATGCATTCTCAGCTGCAGGAAGTGTATGTAGCCCTTTAAACTCCAGGGTCCTTCTCTTTCAACTGCTACCATGGTTATGCTTTTTAAATGTCTTCTCCTTCAACTGCTACCATGGTTATGCTTTTTAAATGTCTTCTCTTTCAACTGCTACCATGGTTATGCTTTTTAAATGTCTTCTCTTTCAACTGCTACCATGGTTATGCTTTTTAAATGTCTTCTCCTTCAACTGCTACCATGGTTATGCTTTTTAAATGTCTTCTCTTTCAACTGCTACCATGGTTATGCTTTTTAAATGTCTTCTCTTTCAACTGCTACCATGGTTATGCTTTTTAAATGTCTTCTCTTTCAACTGCTACCATGGTTATGCTTTTTAAATGTCTTCTCTTTCAACTGCTACCATGGTTATGCTTTTTAAATGTCTTCTCTTTCAACTGCTACCATGGTTATGCTTTTTAAACGTCTTCTCTTTCAACTGCTACCATGGTTATGCTTTTTAAATGTCTTCTCTTAGAAACATTTCCGTTTGTCCCTGTCCACATACAGTATGTAACGGGTTATAACTGTAATGCTGTGAATCAGTGGAGGCTATTGAGGGGAGGACGGCTCATAAAAATGTCTTAAACGGAGCGAATGGAATGGCATCAAGCACATGGAAACCATGGAAACCATATGTTTGATGTATTTGATACCATTCCACCCATTCCGCTCCAGCCATTACCACGAGCCCATCCTCCCCAATTAAGGTGCCACCAACCTCCTGTGCTGTTACTTTTCATAGACATTGACAATGAACAGGACTTGTCAATGTGTAAACATTAGTGAAGCCTCCTTATCAGTTTAGGAGGCAGTGTAATCTTTTCTAGCAAAGAGCTAATTAACTGTTCTTACTGTAAGTTAATTGTTTCCCTCCACAGTTAGTTGGCTAGGTCAGCTAGTTAGTTAGTTAGTTAGTTAGTTAGTTAGTTAGTTAGTTAGTTAGTTCGTTAGTTGGCTAGGTTAGTTCATTAGCTTGCTAGCTAATCTCGAAACCCAGAACCAAATATTGCGTGAGCTAGCTAGCTATTGCTACTGACTTTGATTGTGGGTGCTGAGGTGTTCAGATCTGGCCTGACGGAGGCATTACACAACAACAATAGAAACACCATATTTCTGTGTCTTGCTCTTTCTTTGTGTCACAGGTTCCTATGCGGGAGCTGTGGTGGCCATGCCTCTTGCTGGGGTGTTGGTTCAGTATGTAGGGTGGCCTTCAGTCTTCTACGTCTATGGTGAGTAAAAACCAACCCGGGCAGTACCGAGTTTAACTGTCTCATCACCATACAGGTCCCCTAAGATAAACCCCAGCAAGCTTAGCCTAGTGGTTAGAGCGTTGGACCGGAAGGTTGCAAGTTCAAATCCCAGAGCTGCCCCTGAACAGGCAGTTAACCCTCTGTTCCTAGGCTGTTCTTAACTGACTTGCCTAGTTAAATAAAGGTAAAATATTTTTTTTTACAGTGGGTGGCCCCTGCTCAGCTGCCTACTGCCCATGACCCAGTGTTGGTAGCCCAGACTATTGAAAGTGGTATGCTGACTACTCAGTTAGCCAGTGCTAGCCTCCTTTGGGGAGCTAGCGGTATAGCACCAGTTCATAGGAGGAGAGCGGTAGAGACATGGGTCTTGCTGAGCTTGCTGGGTATTTTTTCTGTGACAATGACATCCAAACTGACACAATTTATGTTATTGCAAACATGTCATCACTGTAGTGTACTGTAGAGACCATTCTCCCTACCCTACCTCTCTCCTCCTCTCTCTCTTCTTTACCTCTCTACCTCTCTCCTCCTCTCTCTCCCCCTTTACCTCTCTACCTCTCCCCTCCTCTCTCTCCTCTTTACCTCTCTACCTCTCTCCTCCTCTCTCTTCTTTACCTCTCTTCTCTCCTCCTCTCTCTCCCCCTTTACCTCTCTACCTCTCCCCTCCTCTCTCTCCTCTTTACCTCTCTCCTCCTCTCTCCTCCTCTCTCTCCCCACTTTACCTCTCTACCTCTCTCCTCCTTTCTCTCTCCTTTCTCTCTCCTCTTTACATCTACCTCTCTCCTCCTTCTCCTCTTTACTTCTCCTCTTTACATCTCTTCCTCTTTCCTCCTCTCTCCTCTTTATCTCTCTACCTCTGTCATCCTCTCTCTCCCCCTTTACCTCTCTGCTCCTCTCTCCCTCTCCCTCCCTCTCCCAGGCAGTTTTGGGATAGCATGGTATCTCTTCTGGATCCTGGTGTCGTATGAAAGCCCGGCAGCCCACCCCACTATCACCCCTGAGGAGAGGAAGTACATTGAGGAAGCCATCGGAGAGTCAGCAGGTTTTGCCAATCCTCTACAGGTAATCACAAAGACGCATGAAACATTTTATTTCAAATAAACTGCACTGTCTCTCACACACACACTCCACCACTTTTCTTTTTGCTTGTGACTTGTGCACACACACACACACGCACGCATGCACGCACGCACGCACGCACGCACACACACACACACACACACACACACACACACACACACACACACACACACACACACACACACACACACACACACACACACACACACACACACACACACACACGCATGTACACACGCACACACACACACACACACACACACACACACACACACACACACACACACACACACACACACACACACACACACACACACACACACGCACACGCGCAAACACACAAACACACACACCACATCCCTCTATAATTTCACTTTTTTTGCTGTGTGAGGGCTGGTGAGGACTGTGAGCACAACCATCTCTCATTCCTCCTTGTTGCAGAAATTCAAAACCCCGTGGAGAGCATTCTTCACGTCCATGCCGGTGTACGCCATTATCGTAGCCAACTTCTGCAGGAGCTGGACTTTCTACCTGCTTCTCATCAGCCAGCCGGCCTACTTTGAGGAAGTGTTTGGCTTTGAGATCAGCAAGGTGAGACAGAGTTTTAATTATGAATTAACCCCTATCCCCCATCCCCTAGCCCCTAGCCCCTATCCCCTAGCCTAGCCCCTATCCCCAAGTGTAGCCCCTTATCCCTAGCCTCTATCCCCTATCCCCTAGCCTAGCCTCTATCCCCTAGCCCCTATCCCCAAGTGTAGCCCCTTATCCCTAGCCTATATCCCCTAGCCTATATCTCCTAGCCTAGCCCCTAACCACTAGCCTATATCTCCTAGCCTCTATCTCCTAGCCTAGCCCCTAACCCCTAGCCTCTATCCCCTATCCCCTAGCCTAGCCTCTATCCCCTAGCCCCTAGCCTATCCCCTAGCCTCTATCCCCTAGCCTATCCCCCAGCCCTAAACCTCTAGCCCCTATCCCCTAGCCTCTATCCCATAGCCCCCCTAACCTCTATCCCATAGCCCCTATCCCCTAGCCCTAGTCCCTATCCCCTAGCCCCTAGTCCCTAAACCCCTAGCCCCTATCCCCTAGCCTATCCCCTAGCCTCTATCCCCTATCCCCTAGCCTATATCCCCTAGCCTCTATCTCCTAGCCTAGCCCCTATCCCCTAGCCTCTATCCCCTATCCCCTAGCCTAGCCTCTATCCCCTAGCCCCTAGCCTATCCCCTAGCCTCTATCCCCTATCCCCTAGCCTCTATCCCCTAGCCTAGCCCCTATCCCCTAGCCTATCCCCAACCTAGCCCCTATCCCCTATCCTCTATTTTTTTTTTTTATTTTACCTTTATTTAACCAGGCAAGTCAGTTAAGAACAAATTCTTATTTTCAATGACGCCTAGGAACAGTGGGTTAACTGCCTGTTCAGGGGCAGAACGACAGATTTGTACCTTGTCAGCTCGGGGGTTTGACCTTGCAACCTTGCAGTTACTAGTCCAACGCTCTAACCACTAGGCTACCCTGCTAGCCCCTAGCCTAGCCCCTATCCCCAAGCGTAGCCCCTATCCCCAAGCCTAGCCCCTATCCCCTAGCCTAGCCCCTATCCCCTGGCCCCTAGCCCCTAGCCCCTGTCCCCAAGCCTAGCCCCTATCCCCTAGCCCCTAGCCCCTAGCCCCTATCCCCTAGCCCCTATCCCCTAGCCCCTAGCCCCTAGCCTAGCCCCTATCCCCTAGCCCATCCCCTAGCCCCAAGCCCCTAGCCTATCCCCTAGCCCCTATCCCCTAGCCTAGCCCCGAGCCTAGCCCCTATCCCCAAGCGTAGTCACTAGCCCCTAGCCTAGCCCCTAGCCCCTAGCCTAGCCCCTATCCCCAAGCGTAGCCCCTATCCCCTATCCCCTAGCCTAGCCCCTATCCCCTAGCCTAGCCCCTAGCCTAGCCCCTATCCCATGGCCTCTAGCCCCTAGCCTATCCCCTATCCCCTACCCTAGCCCCTAGCCTAGCCCCTAACCCCTTTCCCCAAGCCCCTAACCTAGCCCCTGTCCCCAAGCGTAGCCCCTATCCCCTAGCCTAGCCCCTATTCCCTATCCCCTAGCCTAGCCCCTATCCCCTGACCTCTAGCCCCTATCCCCTAACCAAGCCCCTATCCCCTATCCCCTATCCCCTGACCTCTAGCCCCTATCCCCTAACCTATCCCCTAGCCCCTATTCCCTAACCAAGCCCCTATCCCCTATCCCCTAGCCTAGCCCATAGCCCCTAGCCCCTATCCCCTATCCCCTAGCCCCTAGCCCCTATCCCCTATCCCCTAACCTATCCCCTATCCCCTATTCCCTAACCAAGCCCCTATCCCCTATCCCCTAGCCTAGCCCATAGCCCCTATCCCCTATCCCCTAACCCACATATGTCAGAGTCAAGGCCCGCGGGCCACATCCGCCCGCGAGAAGGTTTTTTACGGCCCCTGGGATGATCTTGATTTATTATTAGAACCGGCCCGCAGACCGCCGCAAGCCGGCAGCCCGCAGATCTTTTACACGCACCAATACTACATTTCCCACAATGCAACGGTGACGCACCGAGCAGTAGGCTGCTTCATTTCAATATTTATTGGCACAGCAGTTGTCAGCATCACAGTAAAATTAACTTTCAGATACCCATCAAAAATGGCAAAACGGAGGGTGGACACTGAGAACCGGGGTTTCAAACAAGGTGGGAGTCG
The DNA here is from genome assembly GCF_023373465.1 of Oncorhynchus keta. Classification (NCBI taxonomy): domain Eukaryota; kingdom Metazoa; phylum Chordata; class Actinopteri; order Salmoniformes; family Salmonidae; genus Oncorhynchus; species Oncorhynchus keta. Next base: position 33,416,608 of record NC_068425.1, on the reverse strand, counting down.
GAGTATTTGTTCACGGAGGTAGCTGGAAAACCTGTGTGTCTTCTGTGTGGAGAAAGTGTGGCGGTACTGAAAGAGTATAATCTGAGACGACATTATGAAACGAAACACGCGGACAAAAACAAGAATATGGACATGGAACAAAGGCTACAAAAGGCAGAGGAATTAAAACGAGGCCTCAAATCTCGACAGGCTCTGTTCAAAAAAGCCAAATCACAAGGCCAGGCTGCTGTCAAGGCCAGTTTTATTTTGGCAGAAGAGATCGCTAAATCAGCCCGGCCATTTACGGAGGGGATTTCATCAAAAACTGCATGATTAAAGTTTGTGACGAAGTTTGCCCAGAAAAAAGGCAACTCTTTTTAAATGTGAGTCTGAGCAGAAACACCATTGCCGAGAGAGTAGACCAGTTGTCCATCAATCTAAAAGAGCAGCTTGTGAAAAAGGGAAAAGATTTCATTGCATATTCCTTGGCTGTGGATGAGAGCACCGACATTTCTGACATTGCCCAGTTGTCAATTTTCATCCGCGGAGTGGACTCCAGCCTAAGCGTGACAGAGGAGTTTTTGGCTTTACGTCCTATGCATGGCACAACTACGGGGCATGATTTGTATGAAGAGGTGTCAAGATGTGTAAATGAGATGGAGCTGCCTTGGGAAAAACTTGTGGGTTTGACAACCGACGGAGCACCTGCGATGTGTGGACACAGGAGCGGACTGGTGGCGAAGATACGGGAAAAGATGCAAGAGGAAAACGCGACAGGTGAGCTGACAGCTTATCATTGTATCATACACCAGGAAGCGTTGTGCGGTAAAGCCTTGAAAATGGAGCATGTAATGAGCATCATCACGCGCACAGTTAACTTTATCAGAGCCAAAGGTTTGAATCACCGCCAGTTCAAGGCATTTCTGACGGAGTTAGAAACGGAGCATGGTGATTTGCCTTATCACACAGAGGTGCGATGGCTAAGCCAGGGAAAGGTGCTTCAAAGATGTTTCGAGCTTCGTGAGGAGATTTGTCTGTTCTTGGACAGCAAAGGGAAAGACACAACACAACTCCGAGACGAAATGTTTCTGTGTGAAATGGCTTTTCTGTGTGACATTACGAGTCATCTGAATGCAATGAACTTGCAGCTGCAGGGTCGGGATCGTGTCATCTCTGATATGTACAGTACAGTGAAGGCATTTAAAACCAAACTGACTCTGTGGGAGACGCAGATGCGGAAAGAAAATTTGAGCCACTTTCCCAGCTGCCAGACCATGAAAGAGAAGCTCTCTACCAGTGCGTTCCCGAGCGCACAGTTGGCTGATAAAATAGGTATGCTTGCCGCTGACTTTCCGCCGATTTGCTGACTTTGAAGCACAAAAAGCAGGTTGGAACTGCTCGGTAACCCATTTGCTGTTGACGTGGAAAGCTCACCACCAAACCTCCAAATGGAGTTGATTGACCTCCAATGCAATGATGCACTGAGGGCAAAATATGCGGCAGTGGGTGCTGCGGAGTTCGCCCGTTTCCTCCCGACACAATGCCCCAGCTGCGCATCCAGGCTGCTCAAACGTTGTCTATGTTTGGCAGCACATACCTGTGTGAACAACTGTTTTCTTTGATGAACTTGAACAAAACATCACACAGAAGTCGACTTACTGCTGAACACCTCCACTCAATTCTGAGGATTTCCTCAGCTCAGAGCCTTACCCCGAACATTGATGAACTTGTGGAAAAGATGGGACACCACCAAGTATCACCCTCAACCTCAAACAAGTGAACATTACTGTGCAATCACATATTTAGAGTTTTTACTCAGTTCAAGTTTAAAAGTTAAAGTTTAATATTTGTTTTCACTGCATGTTACTTCTCCTTAAACAAAGTGTTGTTTTTGATTAATAGATTTTTGCACTTTATTTTATTGTATTTCAATCCAATTATATTTTAAAAATATTTCAGTTGAGTGGATGATAGAAAATTGCTATTATTGTTTTTTTCTTTGAAGTAAATTTAGCCCACTTTTGCTAAGATAGAAAATATAGGCTACTGATGGTGCCTTGAATACCGGTTTCTTTCATTTAATGTTCATGTTATGGGGATTTTTATATAAAGGAAATTTGTCTTTTGTGTCTGTTGAAAATTAAAGATTACTGACAGAGCCATAAGAAAATATTGCTTTATTTATCTGATCATATTGGAATATATTTGTTAGGTTTTCAGTAGGTTCAATTAGGTTCACTAGACTATATGCGTCATTTAAAAATTTTTCAATGAACATTCGAACAGTCCGGCCCTCGGCTTGTAGCTAAATTTTTTATTTGGCCCTCCGTCCATTTGACTTTGACACCCCTGCCCTAACCTATCCCCTATCCCCTATTCCCTAACCAAGCCCCTATCCCCTATCCCCTATTCCCTAACCTATCCCCTATCCCCTATCCCCTATCCCCTAACCTATCCCCTATCCCCTATTCCCTAACCAAGCCCCTATCCCCTAGCCCCTATCCCCTAACCTATCCCCTATCCCCTATTCCCTAACCAAGCCCCTATCCCCTAGCCCCTATCCCCTAACCTATCCCCTAGCCCCTATTCCCTAACCAAGCCCCTATCCCCTATCCCCTATTCCCTAACCAAGCCCCTATCCCCGCCCCTATCCCCTATCCCCTAGCCCCTATCCCCTATCCCCTCGCCCCTATCCCCTATCCCCTATTCCCTAACCAAGCCCCTATCCCCTATCCCCTATCCCCTATTCCCTAACCAATCCCCTATCCCCTATCCCCTATCCCCTATCCCCTAGCCCCTATCCCCTAACCTATCCCCTAGCCCCTATTCCCTAACCAAGCCCCTATCCCCTAGCCCCTATCCCCTATTCCCTAACCTATCCCCTATCCCCTATTCCCTAACCAAGCCCCTATCCCCTAGCCCCTATCCCCTATCCCCTAACCTATCCCCTATCCCCTATTCCCTAACCAAGCCCCTATCCCTAGCCCCTATTCCCTAACCATAGCCCCTATCCCCTATTCCCTAACCAAGCCCCTATCCCCTATTCCCTAACCTATCCCCTATCCCCTATTCCCTAACCAAGCCCCTATCCCCTATTCCCTAACCAAGCCCCTATCCCCTATTCCCTAACCTATCCCCTATCCCCTATTCCCTAACCAAGCCCCTATCCCCTAGCCCCTATCCCCTATCCCCTAACCTATCCCCTATCCCCTATCCCCTATTCCCTAACCAAGCCCCTATCCCCTAGCCCCTATCCCCTATCCCCTAACCTATCCCCTAGCCCCTATTCCCTAACCAAGCCCCTATCCCCTAACCTATCCCCTAGCCCCTATCCCCTAACCTATCCCCTAGCCCCTATCCCCTAACCTATCCCCTATCCCCTAACCTATCCCCTATCCCCTATCCCCTAGCCCCTAGCCCCTATCCCCTAGCCCCTATCCCCTAACCTATCCCCTAGCCCCTATCCCCTAACCAAGCCCCTATCCCCTATCCCCTAACCTATCCCCTATCCCCTAACCTATCCCCTAGCCCCTATTCCCTAACCAAGCCCCTATCCCCTATCCCCTATTCCCTAACCTAGCCCCTATCCCCTATTCCCTAACCAAGCCCCTATCCCCTAGCCCCTAGCCCCTATCCCCTATCCCCTATCCCCCCCTATTCCCTAACCAAGCCCCTATCCCCTAGCCCCTATCCCCTATCCCCTCCATCCCCTATCCCCTATTCCCTAACCCAGCCCCTATCCCCTAGCCCCTATCCCCTATCCCCTATCCCCTATCCCCTAGCCCCTATCCCCTAGCCCCTATCCCCTATCCCCTATTCCCTAGCCCCTATCCCCTATCCCCTATCCCCTATCCCCTATCCCCTATCCCCTATCCCCTATCCCCTATTCCCTAACCTATCCCCTATCCCCTAACCTATCCCCTATCCCCTATTCCCTAACCAAGCCCCTATCCCCTAGCCCCTATCCCCTAACCTATCCCCTATCCCCTATTCCCTAACCAAGCCCCTATCCCCTATCCCCTATCCCCTAGACTATCCCCTATCCCCTAACCTATCCCCTATCCCCTAGCCCCTATCCCCTATCCCCTATCCCCTATCCCCTATCCCCTATCCCCTATTCCCTAACCAAGCCCCTATCCCCTAGCCCCTATTCCCTAACCAAGCCCCTATCCCTAGCCCCTATCCCCTATCCCCTATCCCCTATCCCCTATTCCCTAACCAAGCCCCTATCCCTAGCCCCCCCTATCCCCTATTCCCTAGCCCCTATCCCCTATCCCCTATCCCCTATTCCCTAACCAAGCCCCTATCCCCTATCCCCTTTCCCCTATTCCCTAAAAAAGCCCCTATCATGTTTACATTTACAAAGCAAGTGAAATAGATAATAAACTAAAGTGAAATAAACAATCAAAAATTAACATTAAACATTACACTGATACATTTCAAATGTCATATTATGGCTATATACAGTTTTATATTGATGTGAAAAAAGTACAAAAGGAAAAATAAATCAACATAAATATGGGTTGTGGTGTTTGTTCTTCACTGGAAGACCTTTTCTTGTGGCAAAATGTCACAAATCTTGCTGCTGTGATGACACACTGTGGTATTTCACTCAGTAGATATGGGAGTTTAGAAAAATTGAGTTTATTTTGGAATTCTTTGTGGGTCATTGTGATCTGAGGGAATATGTGTCTCTAATATAGTCATACATTTGGCAGGAGGTTAGGAAGTGCAGCTCAGTTTCCACCTCATTTTGTGGGCAGTGTGCACATAGCCTGTTTTCTCTTGAGAGCCAGGTCTGCCTACGGCGGCCTTTCTCAATAGCAAGGCTATGCTCACTGAGTCTGTACAGTACATAGTCAAAATGTATGTCAGTCACAGTGGTCAGGTATTCTGCCACTGTGTACTGTGTTTAGGGACAAATAGCATCCCAGTTTGCTCTGTTTTTTGGTAAATTCTTTCCAATGTGTCAAGTAATTATCTTTTTGTTTTCTCATGATCCGGTTTGGTCTAATTGTGTTGCTGTCCTGGGGATCTGTGGGGTCCTTTTTTGTTTGTGATGGCTTTGTTATAGAAGGTTGGGGAATCGCATAGTTTTAGGTTGAATTTAACAACTATTTTCTGGATTTGGATAATTAGGGGGTATCATCCTAATTCTTTTCTCCATGCATTGTTTGATGTTTTACGTTGTACACAGAGGATGTTTTTGCAGATGTCTGCATGCAGAGCCTTAATTTGGTGAATTCTCTCTCTCTCTGTCAGGTGGGGATGGTGTCGGCCTTGCCACATCTGGTGATGACCATCATTGTGCCCATCGGGGGACAGCTGGCCGACTACCTTAGAACACGCAACATCATGACCACCACCAACGTCAGGAAGCTCATGAACTGTGGAGGTGAGAGGCCACTCCACAGTGAACTTTCCCCTATATAGACACAGATCTGAGGTCAGTTTTGCATTTCCCTCACTAATGGTTCAAGTTAAGATTGGGGGAGGGGAAGTTGATCCTAGATCTGTACTTAAGGGAAACTTAGATTTGAAAACAAACCCATTTGAGAGGTGTTAGCTGGTGTTAGCTGAGCAGGGGGAGGGAGAGACTGAGTCAGAGAGGGGTGGGTCGTGTTGCAGGATAACTTTTATGCAATACACTTCATTTCAAACTTGTAGGGTAATTTCAGATTCAACCTTTCAAAAACTGTCCATGAATTCTAATCCACATAATAATTCACATTTCCTGTTGCTGCTGGATTAGTTTCATGATGTAGCAAACTGGCTCAAATGAAGATCCTGTAGTTATAAGGGAGGAGAGAGAGACAGAGACGGAGACAGAGACAGAGACAGAGACAGAGACAGAGACAGAGACAGAGACAGAGACAGAGACAGAGACAGAGAGAGAGACAGAGACAGAGACAGAGACAGAGACAGAGACAGAGACAGAGACAGAGACAGAGACAGAGACAGAGAGAGAGACAGAGACAGAGACAGAGACAGAGACAGAGACAGAGACAGAGACAGAGAGGGACAGAGACAGACACAGAGAGAGGGACAGAGACAGAGACAGAGACAGAGACAGAGACAGAGACAGAGAGAGGGACAGAGAGAGGGACAGAGACAGAGACAGAGAGAAGAGACAGAGACAGAGAGAGGGACAGAGACAGAGACAGAGACAGAGACAGAGACAGAGACAGAGACAGAGACAGAGACAGAGAGAGGGACAGAGACAGAGACAGAGACAGAGACAGAGACAGAGACAGAGACAGAGACAGAGACAGAGAAGGGACAGAGACAGATACAGAGACAGAGACAGAGACAGAGACAGAGACAGAGACAGAGACAGAGAGCTGGACAGAGACAGAGACAGAGACAGAGACAGAGACAGAGACAGAGAGAGGGACAGAGACAGAGACAGAGACAGAGACAGAGACAGAGACAGAGACAGAGACAGAGACAGAGAGAGGGACAGAGACAGAGACAGAGACAGAGACAGAGACAGAGACAGAGACAGAGAGAGAGACAGAGACAGAGACAGAGACAGAGACAGAGACAGAGACAGAGACAGAGAGAGGGACAGAGACAGAGACAGAGACAGAGACAGAGACAGAGACAGAGACAGAGACAGAGACAGAGACAGAGACAGAGAGAGGGACAGAGACAGAGACAGAGAAGAGACAGAGACAGAGACAGAGAGAGGGACAGAGACAGAGACAGAGACAGAGACAGAGACAGAGACAGAGACAGACAGAGACAGAGACAGAGACAGTTCATGATTGAGACAAACAGAGACAGAGACAGAAGAGGGACAGAGACAGAGACAGAGACAGAGACAGAGAGAGACAGAGACAGAGACAGAGACAGAGACAGAGAGAGGGACAGAGACAGAGACAGAGACAGAGACAGAGACAGAGACAGAGACAGAGACAGAGACAGAGACAGAGACAGAGAGAGAGACAGAGACAGAGACAGAGAGGGGATGAGAGACAGAGACAGACAGAGACAGAGACAGAGACAGAGACAGAGACAGAGACAGAGACAGAGACAGAGACAGAGACAGAGACAGAGACAGAGACAGAGACAGAGACAGAGACAGAGACAGAGACAGGGACAGAGACAGAGACAGAGACAGGGACAGAGACAGAGACAGAGACAGAGACAGAGACAGAGACAGGGACAGAGACAGAGACAGAGACAGAGACAGAGACAGAGACAGAGACAGAGACAGAGGACAGAGACAGAGACAGAGGACAGAGACAGAGACAGAGACAGAGACAGAGAGAGGGACAGAGACAGAAAAGAGAAGGGACAGAGACAGAGACAGAGACAGAGACAGAGACAGAGACAGATACAGAGACAGAGAGAGGGACAGAGACAGAGACAGAGACAGAGACAGAGACAGAGACAGAGACAGAGACAGAGACAGAGAGAGGGACAGAGACAGAGACAGAGACAGAGACAGAGACAGAGACAGAGACAGAGACAGAGACAGAACAGAGACAGAGACAGAGACAGAGACAGAGACAGAGACAGAGACAGAGACAGAGACAGAGAGAGGGACAGAGACAGAGACAGAGAGAGGGACAGAGACAGAGACAGAGACAGAGACAGAGACAGAGACAGAGACAGAGACAGATAGAGGGACAGAGACAGAGACAGAGACAGAGACAGAGACAGAGACAGAGACAGAAGTTATATAGAACAGAGAGGAGACAGAGACAGAGACAGAGACAGAGACAGAGACAGAGACAGAGAGAGGGACAGAACAGAGACAGAGACAGAGAGAGGGACAGAGACAGAGACAGAGACAGAGAAGGACAGAGACAGATAATTGTTATATAAGAACAGAGACAGAGACAGAGACAGAGACAGAGACAGAGACAGAGACAGAGAAAACAGAAGGAATGAGACAGAGACAGAGACAGAGAGAGGGACAGAGACAGAGACAGAGACATGACAGAGACAGAGACAGAGACAGAGACGAGACAGAGACAGAGACAGAGATATAAAACAGAGAGGACAGAGACAGAGACAGAGACTAGACAGAGACAGAGAAGAACAGAGAGAATGACAGAGACAGAGACAGAGACTAGAATTGACAGAGAAGAGACAGAGACAGGACAGAGAAGAGACAGAGACAGAGACAGAGACAGAGAGGACAGAGACAGAGACAGAGACAGAGACATAATTGAGACAGAAAACAGAAGGAATGACAGAGACAGTTCAGAGACAGAGACAGAGAAGAGACAGAAGGAAGGCAAACAGCTGATGACTAAGATTTGTGAGTGTAAAACAAAGTGAACTGTGGCGGAAGCTTGTTCATGAGGGCATCATGTGTGTAAAAGCAGTAAAAGTGGCTGAGAGAGCACTGTGTATGACGGTGGCAGACACAGACATGTTCTGCTGCTGTGAGCTAGTGAGTGGTGCCGGGATCAAACTGATGATCCTACAGCTGGGACTGCGCTAACACAAGCATGCTGTGTAACATCACTGGCCCCTCTGCTATAAGCAGTCTCACAGAAAGAGCAGAGAGGAATCTCAGTGCCAGAACTACATTAGCTCAACGTTCCAACACAACCTATTTGTGTCAGAGAGGAGAAGAACAAAACCATCGAACCAATAAAAAGGAATGCAGAACATTCTATAATTGTTATATAAAACAGAAGGAATGCAGAACGTTCTATAATTGTTATATAAAACAGAAGGAATGCAGAACGTTCTATAATTGTTATATAAAACAGAAGGAATGCAGAACGTTCTATAATTGTTATATAAAACAGAAGGAATGCAGAACGTTCTATAATTGTTATATAAAACAGAAGGAATGCAGAACGTTCTATAATTGTTATATAAAACAGAAGGAATGCAGAACGTTCTATAATTGTTATATAAAACAGAAGGAATGCAGAATGTTCTATAATTGTTATATAAAACAGAAGGAATGCAGAATGTTCTATAATTGTTATATAAAACAGAAGGAATGCAGAATGTTCTATAATTGTTATATAAAACAGAAGGAATGCAGAATGTTCTATAATTGTTATATAAAACAGAAGGAATGCAGAACGTTCTATAATTGTTATATAAAACAGAAGGAATGCAGAATGTTCTATAATTGTTATATAAAACAGAAGGAATGCAGAATGTTCTATAATTGTTATATAAAACAGAAGGAATGCAGAATGTTCTATAATTGTTATATAAAACAGAAGGAATGCAGAACGTTCTATAATTGTTATATAAAACAGAAGGAATGCAGAATGTTCTATAATTGTTATATAAAACAGAAGGAATGCAGAACGTTCTATAATTGTTATATAAAACAGAAGGAATGCAGAACGTTCTATAATTGTTATATAAAACAGAAGGAATGCAGAATGTTCTATAATTGTTATATAAAACAGAAGGAATGCAGAATGTTCTATAATTGTTATATAAAACAGAAGGAATGCAGAATGTTCTATAATTGTTATATAAAACAGAAGGAATGCAGAATGTTCTATAATTGTTATATAAAACAGAAGGAATGCAGAACGTTCTATAATTGTTATATAAAACAGAAGGAATGCAGAATGTTCTATAATTGTTATATAAAACAGAAGGAATGCAGAACGTTCTATAATTGTTATATAAAACAGAAGGAATGCCTTTACAGCTCAGTGAGGGCAAACATTATAGTATCTGTATATACACGATTCCTGTGGGAATTGAACCCATGACCTTGGCATTGCTAGCGCTCTGCTTTCACCAATTGAGCCACACAGGATCATCATCATCACCACGTCACTGGCACAGGGCATGGGCATGACAGAAGGGGCAAATTAAAATTATCCACTCAACAAACACGACTAGGACAAGACATTAATGATAAAGTTGCAATATGTACATTTTTGGTCGAAAAATTCTAAAAGTTATCCCAACTCTCTAAATATATGTCTCTGCCCACAACCTATGTTTGTCACAGAGTGCAAAACTAAATGGCGATCAACACCCCCACCCAACCCTAATACCATTAGAGTCAAAGGGTCCTTTCCATATTGTGATCTTTCGTGTTTGTTGTTAGTGGTGGTTTTAGTGTGTTTAGTTGTGGTTCCTGTTTTGTCACCAGGGTTTGGAATGGAGGCCACATTCTTGCTGGTGGTGGGATACTCTCACACCAAGGTCATGGCCATCTCCTTTTTAGTCATCGCTGTGGGCTTCAGCGGATTTGCCATCTCAGGTAAGGATGTGAAAGATTTTCTCTCCCACAAACAAACAGACTTTAGGACTGTCACTACATCTCTACAGAGCTGTGAGAAACCATATTTAAATTCATATTCAGTTGTTGTGTGATGAGCGTTCTGGCACAAAAAAAAGGTGGCCGTGTATCAACCCAATCGGGTGCTCCACGTTGGTGGTGGCTGAGGTGAGTTTCCTCCTTACTGTGTAAAACGCTTTGAGGACCTCAGTTGGTAGAAAAACACTATATAAATCCAACCCATGAATTATTAATGATCTATTTGTTTTGAACTGTCAAGGATGTTCTGTTGATGACGTATGTCTGTGGCTATTTAACATCTATCCAGGCGTTGTGAGATCGTGTGTCTGAAGTGTAGTCAGCCTGGAACGTGTCCACTGTCTGTGCATGAGCATTGGTACAATCCTCAGTGATGAATGCTTTGTGATGTCATCTCCCGCCTCTGACTCTGTAATCTGATTTGTCAATTCACTTTGGAGAAAGACAACAACCAATCAGTTAGAGTATTCTTCAGTCAACTTGTAGGTCTGAGAGACGATGCTCAGTTGCACCACTCGCTGGATAAATGGAAGTGAAATGTCCCACTCGTAATTCAATACAGGTACCAAACTGTCAGTTAGGTTTACTGAGTAACAACAGTCAGGAAGACAATACCAAACTGTCAGTTAGGTTTACTGAGTAACAGCAGTCAGGAAGATAATACCAAACTGTCAGTTAGGTTTACTGAGTAACAGCAGTCAGGAAGATGATACCAAACTGTCAGTTAGGTTTACTGAGTAACAACAGTCAGGAAGACAATACCAAACTGTCTGTTAGGTTTACTGAGTAACAACAGTCAGGAAGATAATACCAAACTGTCAGTTAGGTTTACTGAGTAACAACAGTCAGGAAGATAATACCAAACTGTCAGTTAGGTTTACTGAGTAACAACAGTCAGGAAGATAATACCAAACTGTCAGTTAGGTTTACTGAGTAACAACAGTCAGGAAGATAATACCAAACTGTCAGTTAGGTTTACTGAGTAACAACAGTCAGGAAGATAATACCAAACTGTCAGTTAGGTTTACAGGAAGATAATACCAAACTGTCAGTTAGGTTTACTGAGTAACAACAGTCAGGAAGATAATACCAAACTGTCAGTTAGGTTTACTGAGTAACAACAGTCAGGAAGATAATACCAAACTGTCAGTTAGGTTTACTGAGTAACAACAGTCAGGAAGATAATACCAAACTGTCAGTTAGGTTTACTGAGTAACAACAGTCAGGAAGATAATACCAAACTGTCAGTTAGGTTTACTGAGTAACAACAGTCAGGAAGATAATACCAAGCTATCAGTTAGGTTTACTGAGTAACAACAGTCAGGAAGATAATACCAAACTGTCAGTTAGGTTTAATACTGTTAGTAACAACAGTCAGGAAGATAATACCAAACTGTCAGTTAGGTTTACTGAGTAACAACAGTCAGGAAGATAATACCAAACTGTCAGTTAGGTTTACTGAGTAACAACAGTCAGGAAGATAATACCAAACTGTCAGTTAGGTTTACTGAGTAACAACAGTCAGGAAGATAATACCAAACTGTCAGTTAGGTTTACTGAGTAACAACAGTCAGGAAGATAATACCAAACTGTCAGTTAGGTTTACTGAGTAACAACAGTCAGGAAGATAATACCAAACTGTCAGTTAGGTTTACTGAGTAACAACAGTCAGGAAGATAATACCAAACTGTCAGTTAGGTTTACTGAGTAACAACAGTCAGGAAGATAATACCAAACTGTCAGTTAGGTTTACTGAGTAACAACAGTCAGGAAGATAATACCAAACTGTCAGTTAGGTTTACTGAGTAACAACAGTCAGGAAGATAATACCAAACTGTCAGTTAGGTTTACTGAGTAACAACAGTCAGGAAGATAATACCAAACTGTCAGTTAGGTTTACTGAGTAACATACAGTCAGGAAGATAATACCAAACTGTCAGTTAGGTTTACTGAGTAACAACAGTCAGGAAGATAATACCAAACTGTCAGTTAGGTTTACTGAGTAACAACAGTCAGGAAGATAATACCAAACTGTCAGTTAGGTTTACTGAGTAACAACAGTCAGGAAGATAATACCAAACTGTCAGTTAGGTTTACTGAGTAACAACAGTCAGGAAGATAATACCAAACTGTCAGTTAGGTTTACTGAGTAACAACAGTCAGGAAGATAATACCAAACTGTCAGTTAGGTTTACTGAGTAACAACAGTCAGGAAGATAATACCAAACTGTCAGTTAGGTTTACTGAGTAACAACAGTCAGGAAGATAATACCAAACTGTCAGTTAGGTTTATAATACTGTTAGGTTTAACAACAGTCAGGAAGATAATACCAAACTGTCAGTTAGGTTTACTGAGTAACAACAGTCAGGAAGATAATACCAAACTGTCAGTTAGGTTTACTGAGTAACAACAGTCAGGAAGATAATACCAAACTGTCAGTTAGGTTTACTGAGTAACAACAGTCAGGAAGATAATACCAAACTGTCAGTTAGGTTTACTGAGTAACAACAGTCAGGAAGATAATACCAAACTGTCAGTTAGGTTTACTGAGTAACAACAGTCAGGAAGATAATACCAAACTGTCAGTTAGGTTTACTGAGTAACAACAGTCAGGAAGATAATACCAAACTGTCAGTTAGGTTTACTGAGTAACAACAGTCAGGAAGATAATACCAAACTGTCAGTTAGGTTTACTGAGTAACAACAGTCAGGAACAACAGTCAAAGATAATACCAAACTGTCAGTTAGGTTTACTGAACAACAGTCAGGAAGATAATACCAAACTGTCAGTTAGGTTTACTGAGTAACAACAGTCAGGAAGATAATACCAAACTGTCAGTTAGGTTTACTGAGTAACAACAGTCAGGAAGATAATACCAAACTGTCAGTTAGGTTTACTGAGTAACAACAGTCAGGAAGATAATACCAAACTGTCAGTTAGGTTTACTGAGTAACAACAGTCAGGAAGATAATACCAAACTGTCAGTTAGGTTTACTGAGTAACAACAGTCAGGAAGATAATACCAAACTGTCAGTTAGGTTTACTGACTGAAGTAACAAACAGTCAGGAAGATAATACCAAACTGTCAGTTAGGTTTACTGAGTAACAACAGTCAGGAAGATAATACCAAACTGTCAGTTAGGTTTACTGAGTAACAACAGTCAGGAAGATAATACCAAACTGTCAGTTAGGTTTACTGAGTAACAACAGTCAGGAAGATAATACCAAACTGTCAGTTAGGTTTACTGAGTAACAACAGTCAGGAAGATAATACCAAACTGTCAGTTAGGTTTACTGAGTAACAACAGTCAGGAAGATAATACCAAACTGTCAGTTAGGTTTACTGAGTAACAACAGTCAGGAAGATAATACCAAACTGTCAGTTAGGTTTAGGTTTACTGAGTTAACAACAGTCAGGAAGATAATACCAAACTGTCAGTTAGGTTTACTGAGTAACAACAGTCAGGAAGATAATACCAAACTGTCAGTTAGGTTTACTGAGTAACAACAGTCAGGAAGATAATACCAAACTGTCAGTTAGGTTTACTGAGTAACAACAGTCAGGAAGATAAACTGTCACTGAGTAACAAACAGGTAATACAGTTAGTTAGGTTTACTGAGTAACAACAGTCAGGAAGATAATACCAAACTGTCAGTTAGGTTTACTGAGTAACAACAGTCAGGAAGATAATACCAAACTGTCAGTTAGGTTTACTGAGTAACAACAGTCAGGAAGATAATACCAAACTGTCAGTTAGGTTTACTGAGTAACAACAGTCAGGAAGATAATACCAAACTGTCAGTTAGGTTTACTGAGTAACAACAGTCAGGAAGATAATACCAAACTGTCAAGGTTTACTGAGTCAGTTAATACCAAACTGGTTTTTACTGAGTAACAACAGTCAGGAAGATAATACCAAACTGTCAGTTAGGTTTACTGAGTAACAACAGTCAGGAAGATAATACCAAACTGTCAGTTAGGTTTACTGAGTAACAACAGTCAGGAAGATAATACCAAACTGTCAGTCAGTTAGGTTTACTGAGTAACAACAGTCAGGAAGATAATACCAAACTGTCAGTTAGGTTTACTGAGTAACAACAGTCAGGAAGATAATACCAAACTGAGTTAGGTTTACTGAGTAACAAAGTCAGGAAGAAGATAATCAGTTAGGTTTACTGAGTAACAACAGTCAGGAAGATAATACCAAACTGTCAGTTAGGTTTACTGAGTAACAACAGTCAGGAAGATAATACCAAACTGTCAGTTAGGTTTAGTGAGTAACAACAGTCAGGAAGATGAGTAACAACAGTCAGGAAGATAATACCAAACTGTCAGTTAGGTTTACTGAGTAACAACAGTCAGGAAGATAATACCAAACTGTCAGTTAGGTTTACTGAGTAACAACAGTCAGGAAGATAATACCAAACTGTCAGTTAGGTTTACTGAAGATAATACCAAACTGTCAGTTAGGTTTACTGAGTAACAACAGTCAGGAAGATAATACCAAACTGTCAGTTAGGTTTACTGAGTAACAACAGTCAGGAAGATAATACCAAACTGTCAGTTAGGTTTACTGAGTAACAACAGTCAGGAAGATAATACCAAACTGTCAAGGTTTACTGAGTAACAACAGTCAGGAAGATAATACCAAACTGTCAGTTAGGTTTACTGAGTAACAACAGTCAGGAAGATAATACCAAACTGTCAGTTAGGTTTACTGAGTAACAACAGTCAGGAAGATAATACCAAACTGTCAGTTAGGTTTACTGAGTAACAACAGTCAGGAAGATAATACCAAACTGTCAGTTAGGTTTACTGAGTAACAACAGTCAGGAAGATAATACCAAACTGTCAGTTAGGTTTACTGAGTAACAACAGTCAGGAAGATAATACCAAACTGTCAGTTAGGTTTACTGAGTAACAACAGTCAGGAAGATAATACCAAACTGTCAGTTAGGTAATACTGAAACTGTCAAACTGTCAGTAGGTTTACTGAGTAACAACAGTCAGGAAGATAATACCAAACTGTCAGTTAGGTTTACTGAGTAACAACAGTCAGGAAGATAATACCAAACTGTCAGTTAGGTTTACTGAGTAACAACAGTCAGGAAGATAATACCAAACTGTCAGTTAGGTTTACTGAGTAACAACAGTCAGTAATTGTCAGTTAGGTTTACTGACCAAACTGAGTAACAACAGTCAGGAAGATAATACCAAACTGTCAGTTAGGTTTACTGAGTAACAACAGTCAGGAAGATAATACCAAACTGTCAGTTAGGTTTACTGAGTAACAACAGTCAGGAAGATAATACCAAACTGTCAGTTAGGTTTACTGAGTAACAACAGTCAGGAAGATAATACCAAACTGTCAGTTAGGTTTACTGAGTAACAACAGTCAGGAAGATAATACCAAACTGTCAGTTAGGTTTACTGAGTAACAACAGTCAGGAAGATAATACCAAACTGTCAGTTAGGTTTACTGAGTAACAACAGTCAGGAAGATAATACCAAACTGTCAGTTAGGTTTACTGAGTAACAACAGTCAGGAAGATAATACCAAACTGTCAGTTAGGTTTACTGAGTAACAACAGTCAGGAAGATAATACCAAACTGTCAGTTAGGTTTACTGAGGTTTACAACAGTCAGGAAGATAATACCAAACTGTCAGTTAGGTTTACTGAGTAACAACAGTCAGGAAGATAATACCAAACTGTCAGTTAGGTTTACTGAGTAACAACAGTCAGGAAGATAATACCAAACTGTCAGTTAGGTTTACTGAGTAACAACAGTCAGGAAGATAATACCAAACTGTCAGTTAGGTTTACTGAGTAACAACAGTCAGGAAGATAATACCAAACTGTCAGTTAGGTTTACTGAGTAACAACAGTCAGGAAGATAATACCAAACTGTCAGTTAGGTTTACTGAGTAACAACAGTCAGGAAGATAATACCAAACTGTCAGTTAGGTTTACTGAGTAACAACAGTCAGGAAGATAATACCAAACTGTCAGTTAGGTTTACTGAGTAACAACAGTCAGGAAGATAATACCAAACTGTCAGTTAGGTTTACTGAGTAACAACAGTCAGGAAGATAATACCAAACTGTCAGTTAGGTTTACTGAGTAACAACAGTCAGGAAGATAATACCAAACTGTCAGTTAGGTTTACTGAGTAACAACAGTCAGGAAGATAATACCAAACTGTCAGTTAGGTTTACTGAGTAACAACAGTCAGGAAGATAATACCAAACTGTCAGTTAGGTTTACTGAGTAACAACAGTCAGGAAGATAATACCAAACTGTCAGTTAGGTTTACTGAGTAACAACAGTCAGGAAGATAATACCAAACTGTCAGTTAGGTTTACTGAGTAACAACAGTCAGGAAGATAATACCAAACTGTCAGTTAGGTTTACTGAGTAACAACAGTCAGGAGATAATACCAAACTGTCAGTTAGGTTTACTGAGTAACAACAGTCAGGAAGATAATACCAAACTGTCAGTTAGGTTTACTGAGTAACAACAGTCAGGAAGATAATACCAAACTGTCAGTTAGGTTTACTGAGTAACAACAGTCAGGAAGATAATACCAAACTGTCAGTTAGGTTTACTGAGTAACAACAGTCAGGAAGATAATACCAAACTGTCAGTTAGGTTTACTGAGTAACAACAGTCAGGAAGATAATACCAAACTGTCAGTTAGGTTTACTGAGTAACAACAGTCAGGAAGATAATACCAAACTGTCAGTTAGGTTTACTGAGTAACAACAGTCAGGAAGATAATACCAAACTGTCAGTTAGGTTTACTGAGTAACAACAGTCAGGAAGATAATACCAAACTGTCAGTTAGGTTTACTGAGTAACAACAGTCAGGAAGATAATACCAAACTGTCAGTTAGGTTTACTGAGTAACAACAGTCAGGAAGATAATACCAAACTGTCAGTTAGGTTTACTGAGTAACAACAGTCAGGAAGATAATACCAAACTGTCAGTTAGGTTTACTGAGTAACAACAGTCAGGAAGATAATACCAAACTGTCAGTTAGGTTTACTGAGTAACAACAGTCAGGAAGATAATACCAAACTGTCAGTTAGGTTTACTGAGTAACAACAGTCAGGAAGATAATACCAAACTGTCAGTTAGGTTTACTGAGTAACAACAGTCAGGAAGATAATACCAAACCTAAGGACTGTTCTTTCCTTTTCAGACATTGAAAGTGATTTTTGTTGAAATGTTCATGCTATGGGAAAAAATGGGCCATATAATCAGATTCTTATGAGGTTTTTAGTCTTATTTTAGGGTTAAGATAATGTTGTGGTTAGGGTTAGGATAAGGTTGTGGTTATGGTAATGTTGTGGTTAGGGTTAAGATAAGGTTGTGGTTATGGTAAGGTTGTGGTTAGGGTTAAGATAAGGTTGTGGTTATGGTAATGTTGTGGTTAGGGTTAAGATAAGGTTGTGGTTATGATAATGTTGTGGTTAGGGTTAAGATAAGGTTGTGGTTATGATAATGTTGTGGTTAGGGTTAAGATAAGGTTGTGGTTAGGGTTAAGATAAGGTTGTGGTTATGATAATGTTGTGGTTAGGGTTAAGATAAGGTTGTGGTTATGGTAATGTTGTGGTTAGGGTTAAGATAAGGTTGTGGTTAGGGTTAAGATAAGGTTGTGGTTATGATAATGTTGTGGTTAGGGTTAAGATAAAGTTGTGGTTATGGTAATGTTGTGGTTAGGGTTAAGATAAGGTTGTGGTTATGGTAATGTTGTGGTTAGGGTTAGGATAATGTTGTGGTTAGGGTTAAGATAAGGTTGTGGTTATGATAATGTTGTGGTTAGGGTTAAGATAAGGTTGTGGTTATGGTAATGTTGTGGTTAGGGTTAAGATAAGGTTGTGGTTATGATAATGTTGTGGTTAGGGTTAAGATAAGGTTGTGGTTATGATAATGTTGTGGTTAGGGTTAAGATAAGGTTGTGGTTATGGTAATGTTGTGGTTAGGGTTAAGATAAGGTTGTGGTTAGGGTTAAGATAAGGTTGTGGTTATGATAATGTTGTGGTTAGGGTTAAGATAAAGTTGTGGTTATGGTAATGTTGTGGTTAGGGTTAAGATAAGGTTGTGGTTATGGTAATGTTGTGGTTAGGGTTAGGATAATGTTGTGGTTAGGGTTAAGATAAGGTTGTGGTTATGATAATGTTGTGGTTAGGGTTAAGATAAGGTTGTGGTTATGGTAATGTTGTGGTTAGGGTTAAGATAAGGTTGTGGTTATGGTAATGTTGTGGTTAGGGTTAAGATAAGGTTGTGGTTATGGTAATGTTGTGGTTAGGGTTAAGATAAGGTTGTGGTTATGGTAATGTTGTGGTTAGGGTTAAGATAAGGTTGTGGTTATGATAATGTTGTGGTTAGGGTTATGATAATGTTGTGGTTATGATAATGTTGCGGTTAGGATAATGCTGTGGTTAGGGTTAAGATAAGGTTGTGGTTATGATAATGGTGTGGTTAGGGTTAGGATAATGTTGTGGTTAGGGTTAAGATAAGGTTGTGGTTATGATAATGTTGTGGTTAGGGTTAAGATAAGGTTGTGGTTATGGTAATGTTGTGGTTAGGGTTAAGATAAGGTTGTGGTTATGATAATGTTGTGGTTAGGGTTAAGATAAGGTTGTGGTTATGATAATGTTGTGGTTAGGGTTAAGATAAGGTTGTGGTTATGGTTAAGATAAGGTTGTGGTTATGGTAATGTTGTAGTTAGGGTTAAGATAAGGTTGTGTTTATGGTTAAGATAAGGTTGTGGTTATGGTAATGTTGTGGTTAGGGTTAAGATAATGCTGTGGTAATGGTTAATATAAGGTTATGGTTATGGTAATGTTGTGGTTACGGTTAAGGTAAGGTTGTGGTTATGGTTATGGTAATGTTGTGGTTAGGGTTGGGATAAGGTTGTGTTTAGGGTTGGGATAAGGTTGTGGTTAGGGTTAGGATAAGTTTGTGGTTAAGGTAATGTTGTGATTAAGGTAATGTTGTAGTTAGGGTTTGGGTAAGGTTTTGGTTAGATTCGATTAGGCAGCCTACTGGTGATAAGGAAAGCCTCATACTTCAGTTGTTTGTAGCATGGTCAGATGGTGAGTCTCTCCAGACAGACTGCTACATAGCGGGAGATTTGGTTCCGGGTTCCAAACCAAAATATTTCTCTGCATTTCTCCTGACCCCCCATCCCTCCCTCTCTCTTCAGGTTTCAACGTGAATCACTTGGATATTGCCCCCCGCTATGCCAGCATTTTGATGGGCATTTCCAACGGAGTGGGCACCTTGTCGGGAATGGTGTGCCCTCTTATAGTGGGCGCCATGACCAAACACAAGGTACCAAGACACACAGAGCTCTGTTCAATCAAACTGGCATTACATTTAACCAGTTAGTTACATGGAGAGGAATTACCAAGACACACAGAGCTCTGTTCAATCAAACTGGCATTACATTTAACCAGTTACATGGAGGGGAATTACCAAGACACACAGAGCTCTGTTCAATCAAACTGGCATTACATTTAACCAGTTACATGTAGGAGCAGTTTCCCAGACACAGATTAAGCCTAGTCCTGGACTAACATGTAGGCAGGTCCCAGATCTGTCTGTGCTTTACCTACTTCATTGTCATTGTCAAGACAATTCCATGAGTTGTCGGCAAGACAGCAGAAAAAGACTGAAATGAGCTTTCAATGGACATGATTTAGTGAGAATGGTTTTTACTCCAGGACAAGGCATTAGGTCTAATCATAAACTGCTTGTAAACTATTCAACTGTCCAGAATTTGTCAACATGATGGTTCTAACATGTTTATATTTCCATAATTCCCGATCTTAAAAGCTCTTCTCTCTCTCTCTCAGTCGCGTGAAGATTGGCAGGGTGTCTTCCTCATCGCTTCAGTTGTTCACTATGGTGGAGTGATTTTCTATGGTATGTGTTTATGTGTTGGTTCCTGTGTGAAGCTCCAGTCAGTCCTTCAATGAACCTATAGTTCAGGGAGTCTTTGTGAATTGTATGCAAATGGTTCATTTCATCAACAAATCACGTGTGAGGGGTTTCTAAATCACATGACTCCTATGTGAATCGCAAATAAATGATGTGTAAAATACTGGGAATCCAGTGGCAACTTAGCGTGAACCACAAATGAAACGACTGTGGCTCATGTAAATCACCAATATACGAATGAATGCAACTTGAGTTCTGCCGAAATCGCATTTGAATCCAAGATGAATGACTGATGTAAATCCTTCACCAAATCAATCATGTGTGAAACCCTAAAGGAAATTCAGACTGAATTCAATTAAAAATCATGTTTGAAACCAATTGCGTGAATTCAATCACAATTGAGAATGTGATTACTCATTTGAATTCACTTTGCCACATAAAGTATTAATCACATCGTAGCAAAAGGTTTTGCTAAGCTTTCTAATTGGACAAGCTCAGTTAGTCCCTTTCTGTTTCCATCAGTTTTCTTCTAATTGGTGTCTTATGAATAGACCGAGGTGTGAATCTAATGTGACCCAAACCTGATTCTGAATGATCCTCCTGGCTCTTTCCCAGGAATCTTTGCGTCAGGGGAAAAGCAGCCGTGGGCGGACCAGGAGGACACCAGCGATGAGAAGTGTGGCATCATCGACGAGGACGAACTGGCCAATGAGACGGAAGAGATGTACCGCACTGGCGGAGGGGGGCAGTACGGAGCCATGAGCCAGCCAACAGCGGGCCCCAACGGAGGAGGGGGTGCTGGAGGGGGGGCAGGATGGGTCCAGGACTGGGAGAAGACGGAGGAATATGTTCAACCTCCGGGATACAACCAGTAACTCTACGGAGGGAGAGAGAGAGGGAGCTCACATAATGCCCTATTCAGACTTGAGATAAGTTGACTAAACATGGACCTTAGTCTAAAAAGGCTGACTTAAGTCCATGTTAAGTATACTGTACCTTTCTCAAGTCTGAAGAGAGGGGGGATAGGGAAGAGAGGGGGGATAGGGAAGAGAGGGGAGATAGGGAAGAGAGGGGGGATAGGGAAGAGAGGGGGATAGGGAAGAGAGGGGGGATAGGGAAGAGAGGGGGGATAGGGAAGAGAGGGGGGAGATAGGGAAGAGAGGGGGGATAGGGAAGAGAGGGGGATAGGGAAGATAGGGAAGGGGAGAGGGAAGAGGGGGGATAGGGAAGGGAAGAGGGGGATAGGGAAGGGGGATAGGGAAGGGGGGATAGGGAAGAGAGAGAGAGGTGAAATAAGAAAGGGCAGATGTTTGGGCAAATGACATGTAGTGAGGGAAGATAGAAGTGGGGAGATAGGGAAATTGGGGAGATAGGTGTGTTTTTGTATATACGTAGGGAAGAGGGGAGATTTACACAGATGTTTGGGACATTAGTAGGAATAAATTGTGTTAAGTGTGTGTTTTTGTATATGTGTGTACACATGTGTGTGTGTGTGTGTGTGTGTGTGTGTGTGTGTGTGTGTGTGTGTGTGTGTGTGTGTGTGTGTGTGTGTGTGTGTGTGTGTGTGTGTGTGTGTGTGTGTGTGTGTGTGTGTGTGTGTGCGTGTGTGCGTGTGCGTGCGTGCGTGCTGCGTGCGTGCATGAACATTTTGCCTGTTGAACCTGAAACTCTTATTGGGTCACTGTTGCTCACTCATCAGTTGAGTTTAATTTACATGTAATTTACTTTCAAACAAATAATTCTCCATGAGCTGTCTGTCGGTTTTGTGAGTGTCTCTGGAAATTAAAAAATGTAAGTGTCTCATTTTTGAAAAGCTTGTTGTTTATAAGCATGGGTGGTATGGATGACTGCGACTCAGCCCAATGCTTATTTTCAGTTGCTACTGACCTATGTTGCACACAGCAGTCCAATGTTTTGAGTATCGGCAAAGTGGGCATTATATCCATGAGAAAGGGCCATGAGTTACTCCACTGAATCCTGTCAAGGACCAGTTAAATGGTGCTCCAGAATTCTGTCATTATTGTCATATTACCCTCTCAGTATTTTAGGCATTTTGCCAAAATCACTGAATGCACTTATATGTAGAAGTCAATATTTACTGTATGTAGGCTACTGTTCCTTTCTATATACGTTTCTATGTATTAGACAGTACTCTCCCGAAGTGTGTGTGTGTGTGTGTGTGTGTGTGTGTGTGTGTGTGTGTGTGTGTGTGTGTGTGTGTGTGTGTGTGTGTGTGTGTGTGTGTGTGTGTGTGTGTGTGTGTGTGTGTGTGTGTGTGTGTGTGTGTGTGTGTGGATGTGTTTAACTATACTAACTAGTAAACAAACAAAAATTTGACCAACTGGGGACATTTTGTTGATCCCCATAATTATCAAATGCTGTTTCTAGGGGGTTTAGGGGTAAGGTTAGAGTTAGAGTTTGTGTTAGGGTTAAACTTAGGGTTAGGGTTAAGGTTTGGGAAAATAGGATTTTGAATGGGACTGAACTCTATGTCCTCACAAGGATAGCTGCGCAAGTGTGTGTGTATGTGTGTGTGCGTGTGTGTGTGTGTGTGTGTGTGTGTGTGTGTGTCTGTGTGTGTCTGTCTGTGTGTGTGTGTGTGTGTGTGTGTGTGTGTGTGTGTGTGTGTGTGTGTGTGTGTGTGTGTGTGTGTGTGTGTGTGTGTGTGTGTGTGTGTGCGTGCGTGCGTGCGTGCGTGCGTGCGTGCGTGCGTGTGTGTCAGGTGCAGGTGCTGGAACATTGTGCGGTGAGCATGCTGTAATGATGGTTTCATGGGTGCAGTGAGTGCACCACACAACGTGTCCATGTGTCCACGTGTGACAAGAGAAGTAATGATGACTTAGGATGTTAATGTGTGAACACACGCTGCTTTATTATTTCATTTGATGAAACTTGTCGGCCTGTTAGTGAATGACTGACTGTTGGTGAATGACTGACTGTTGGTGAATGACTGACTGTTAGTGAATGACTGACTGTTAGTGAATGACTGACTGTTAGTGAATGACTGACTGTTGGTGAATGACTGACTGTTAGTGAATGACTGACTGTTGGTGAATGACTGACTGTTAGTGAATGACTGACTGTTAGTGAATGACTGACTGTTGGTGAATGACTGACTGTTAGTGAATGACTGACTGTTAGTGAATGACTGACTGTTAGTGAATGACTGACTGTTAGTGAATGACTGACTGTTGGTGAATGACTGACTGTTAGTGAATGACTGACTGTTAGTGAATGACTGACTGTTAGTGAATGACTGACTGTTGGTGAATGACTGACTGTTAGTGAATGACTGACTGTTGGTGAATGACTGACTGTTAGTGAATGACTGACTGTTAGTGAATGACTGACTGTTGGTGAATGACTGACTGTTGGTGAATGACTGACTGTTAGTGAATGACTGACTGTTGGTGAATGACTGACTGTTAGTGAATGACTGACTGTTGGTGAATGACTGTGAATGACTGACTGTTGGTGAATGACTGACTGTTGAGTGAATGACTGACTGTTAGTGAATGACTGACTGTTGGTCAATGACTGACTGTTTGGTCAATGACTGACTGTTAGTGAATGACTGACTGTTGGTGAATGACTGACTGTTAGTGAATGACTGACTGTTAGTGAATGACTGACTGTTAGTGAATGACTGACTGTTAGTGAATGACTGACTGTTAGTGAATGACTGACTGTTAGTGAATGACTGACTGTTAGTGAATGACTGACTGTGAAATGACTGACTGTTAGTGAATGACTGACTGTTGGTGAATGACTGACTGTTAGTGAATGACTGACTGTTGGTGAATGACTGACTGTTAGTGAATGACTGACTGTTAGTGAATGACTGACTGTTAGTGAATGACTGACTGTTGGTGAATGACTGACTGTTGGTGAATGACTGACTGTTGGTGAATGACTGACTGTTAGTGAATGACTGACTGTTGGTGAATGACTGACTGTTAGTGAATGACTGACTGTTAGTGAATGACTGACTGTTAGTGAATGACTGACTGTTGGTGAATGACTGACTGTTGGTGAATGACTGACTGTTAGTGAATGACTGACTGTTAGTGAATGACTGACTGTTAGTGAATGACTGACTGTTAGTGAATGACTGACTGTTGGTGAATGACTGACTGTTGGTCAATGACTGACTGTTAGTGAATGACTGACTGTTGGTGAATGACTGACTGTTAGTGAATGACTGACTGTTGGTGAATGACTGACTGTTAGTGAATGACTGACTGTTAGTGAATGACTGACTGTTAGTGAATGACTGACTGTTGGTCAATGACTGACTGTTAGTGAATGACTGACTGTTAGTGAATGACTGACTGTTAGTGAATGACTGACTGTTGGTCAATGACTGACTGTTAGTGAATGACTGACTGTTAGTGAATGACTGACTGTTAGTGAATGACTGACTGTTAGTGAATGACTGACTGTTAGTGAATGACTGACTGTTGGTGAATGACTGACTGTTGAGTGAATGACTGACTGTTAGTGAATGACTGACTGTTAGTGAATGACTGACTGTTAGTGAATGACTGACTGTTAGTGAATGACTGACTGTTGGTCAATGACTGACTGTTAGTGAATGACTGACTGTTGGTGAATGACTGACTGTTGGTCAATGACTGACTGTTAGTGAATGACTGACTGTTGGTCAATGACTGACTGTTAGTGAATGACTGACTGTTGGTCAATTGTGTGTTACCCTTTTGTGCAGTGATGGAAAACATGTGCGGTTGCCATTGCACCACAGCGTGCAATGTGTGTCTAGTACTGGTCTTTAGCAATATGAATTGTATCTTCAGGTGTGTGTGTTCTGTCATACTATACAGTGTATGTGTGCGAGGCTAAGGGGGACTGTATGCTTCACGTGTCCTGAACAGAACATTTGAGCAACCAATCCTGGACTTGTTACTACAGTTGTGTTGTTGTTGTTTTTCTGTTGAGTTCTTTTGTCTCTTGGATTCTGACTTCCTGTTTCCATGTTCTCCTCCGTCTTGTTGAAACGTACCTGTGGGGAAACAACATGTAAAAACACATACAGACATATACATACAAAAACACACAACAAATAAGACATGTATGAAATATGTATATGTGTAAAATAAAAGGTGTATATAAAATGGTGTCATCGTTATTAGTCATATAGCATATATACATGTATATAAAATGGTGTCATCGTTATTAGTCATATAGCATATATACATGTATATAAAATGGTGTCATCGTTATTAGTCATATAGCATATATACATGTATACAAAATGGTCCCATCGTTATTAGTCATATAGCATATATACATGTATATAAAATGGTCTCATCGTTATTAGTCATATAGCATATATACATGTATACAAAATGGTCCCATCGTTATTAGTCATATAGCATATATACATGTATATAAAATGGTGTCATCGTTATTAGTCATATAGCATATATACATGTATATAAAATGGTGTCATCGTTATTAGTCATATAGCATATATACATGTATATAAAATGGTGTCATCGTTATTAGTCATATAGCATATATACATGTATATAAAATGGTGTCATCGTTATTAGTCATATAGCATATATACATGTATATAAAATGGTGTCATCGTTATTAGTCATATAGCATATATACATGTATATAAAATGGTGCCATCGTTATTAGTCATATAGCATATATACATGTATATAAAATGGTCTCATCGTTATTAGTCATATAGCATATATACATGTATATAAAATGGTGTCATCGTTATTAGTCATATAGCATATATACATGTATATAAAATGGTCTCATCGTTATTAGTCATATAGTTATTATATAAAATGGTGTCGTTATTAGTATAGCATATATACATATATACATGTATATAAAATGGTGTCATCGTTATTAGTCATATAGCATATATACATGTATATAAAATGGTGTCATCGTTATTAGTCATATAGCATATATACATGTATATAAAATGGTGTCATCGTTATTAGTCATATAGCATATATACATGTATATAAAATGGTGTCATCATTATTAGTCATATAGCATATATACATGTATATAAAATGGTGTCATCGTTATTAGTCATATAGCATATATACATGTATATAAAATAGTGTCATCGTTATTAGTCATATAGCATATATACATGTATATAAAATAGTGTCATCGTTATTAGTCATATAGCATATATACATGTATATAAAATGGTGTCATCGTTATTACACCCCTGTGGTCATTACTGTTTACAATCGATCCATACTTCTGGTTTTATCACTTTCTAAGTTTACAATAGCATATTGGTTACAGTAGTCATATAGCACTGGTACATTTTAGTAAATACAGCGATTGGTATTGTAAGAGCACAAGGAATTTGTAACTTTTTACATAATATTCACATTCATATTCCCAATGTTCCCTCTCTCTCTCTCTCTCTCTCTCTCTCTCTCTCTCTCTCTCTCTCTCTCTCTCTCTCTCTCTCTCTCTCTCTCTCTCTCTCTCTCTCTCTCTCTCTCTCTCTCGCTCTCTCTCTCTCTCTCTCTCTCTCTCTCTCTCTCTTTCTCTCTCTCTCTTGCTCTCTCTCTCTCTCTCTCTCTCTCTCTCTCTCTCTCTCTCTCTCTCTCTCTCTCTCTCTCTCTCTCTCTCTCTCTCTCTCTCTCTCCTCCATGACAGATGGATGCTGGATTATCTCTGTGATTTTAGGCAAAGATTAGTGAGAAGAGCAGATGCACTCAGTAGGAGAGAGAGAGAGAGAGAAATGGGGCAGGATGCAGGGGATTGGCTATAGCCTAGGTTATGGCAGGGAGGTGAGGGGGAGAGACGTGTGGGGAGTGTGTGTGTGTGTGTGTGTGTGTGTGTGTGTGTGTGTGTGTGTGTGTGTGTGTGTGTGTGTGTGTGTGTGTGTGTGTGTGTGTGTGCGTGCGTGCGTGCGTGCGTGCGTGCGTGCGTGCGTGTGTGTGTGTGTGGCGCTTCCCTAAATCCTTAGTGAGCTGTAACACAGTTTGATCCATCACTGTCAGGGTTCCACTACTGACCTTTACAGCACCAATCCTCTCTTTAATGAATGCAGTTCGATACTTACAGCAAGCCCAATAGAGATTAAGGTATTCCATTCAGTTTTATTTCCCAATATTATCCTCAACCAATTTGTCAGTTTGAATATCGTTTTTTAAAGAAACCCCATAAAATTGGGCCATCAACCTTGTGCTTGAAACGTGTCAATCGCGTGCAATGAACAAAGCGATCTTGACTGTGTGTCTGTTTTTCACAGACATCTAAATATTGTATATTTTGGTCGGGAGCGGTTAGCTCTTTTTTACAGCCTTTGGGTTGGTTAGCCGCTAGTACAGTGATTCCATCTAGTGGTCAAATTATCTCCGCACACTCAACAACCCAAATAATCGAGCCAATCAGACTCGAGTGCGCTCTTTCCAAATCTCATTGCAGCAATGTCTTTGATTGGTTAATCTTCGTACAAAGGCGGGACTATATCAAGGCGTTGAAAGCATGCGATTTATTTTTTCGGACACGACCAATGAGGCTTTCAGTCGGTTCCTGATTGGTCAGTTTCTGATTTTGAAGGCGGGTATAACCGGAAGTAGAACGAAAGCCCCATTCTGGTTAGGTTGCTCTACTGTCTGTCTACTTCACCACAATGGTATTGGCTGTTAAATCAATACCATTGATTGCGTTTGCCGTGAAAGCCTTACCCCTTTTCAACCACAATGGAGTCTAGAGAGATTTACTCCCCTACTACTAATTCTTACCTATAAATTAATTCGGGTTATATTCAGCCTATATTTCCCGTTCATTGCCAACAGTGATTTGACATATTTGTGGCTCAATTGCTGCAAAGATTGCAGTTTCTAAAAGCATATATTTGTTCTTAGCTGGCTTCAATCAGGAAATTGTTTCAGGCTATGTAGCACTAATCTCATTTTGTCATTCAAACGCTGCATTTTTGTTTGGTGAAAAACGACCAACCAAATTAAGGTAAGCGCTCTGATTTTTGTCATTTTCCTCATGCAATAGGCCTACATTATTATCGCAGAAATGCAGTGATTGTATTCTGCCTAGTGTGTCATCTACCGCAGTCTGTTAGTTATGCTATGCTAGCTAACGTTAGCTCCCATACAAATCTGGGTCAAATTAGAGCCGGCCTCTTTGCTAATAGATACCAGCATATTTTTTTGTAATGACCGCGAATAAAGATTGATATCCTGCAATGATCAGACAATTCTCCGGGACGTGGGCTATTCCAAATCACTGAAAAAAGCATATTATGTGAACTTGTTGTTGGCTGTACTGTAGACACCACAGGTTTCCTCGTGCCTTTGTCTTACTAATGCATTGTTTTCAATTGAAATAGTATACAGAGCGTTTGCCTTTGGGGGATGCTCTTCACTCAAAAGGGGTCCCCCAAGTGTATAGAAATATTGTCTAGAATGTACCTAATTGGACAGAAAGACGAACACCTCATCACACTTGAACAAAAAGTATATAATTTGCCTAAAATATAGGACTCGTTTGGTTCAGAAATGAGTTAATGTATAATATTGTTATGAATTTGGGGACTAGCCCTGACTGGGACACAAACTTTGATCCAGAGACTGTCAAGTCAACACCTTAACCATTATGCCAAGAGGTCAGAAAGTCTTGTTGAGGTTTGGTTAAGGTCCCTACATTACCACGTTCCTTCTGGAGAGTGTGACCCACGCTTCTCTATAACAAGTTTCTCAGGTGTACACCCCTCTCAGATGGCCTCAAGGATGCCATCCCACATCTGACACCAGTGTAGCTAATTTCGAGGGGGTAGCACCGACCAGGACTTGAATCTGGGTCCAGCTACTGTAAAGCCCAACACATGAATCATTACGGGAGGAGGTCCAAGTCTCTTTGAGGTCATTGGGTTAAGGTCTCTACAATGAACCATACAGTCAGGTGTAAATCTGACATGCACACACACAATTACACACACAGACATTTCAGAACTTATTTACAAGTAAGAAAACAACTAGTACTTAAATCAACCAATTTAATAATTGTTCTTGGATTCAACATTTAAAGCTACAATATGTAACTTTTTGGGTGACCCAACAATGTATATAGAAATGGGAGTTATAGGTCTGTCATTGTCATTTAGTCTAAGTGGTAGATCTGTTCCATGTGTGCTATTAAAGATGCAATATGCAGGATTCGCTCTGCCATTTTCTGGTTGCTAAAATTCTAATAGTTTTCCTAATTTCAGTTAATGTGACAAAACAAGCAGTCATTGTGTAGAGAACCATTATACCATCTAAACCGCTGTGAAATAGATTTTCCATAAACAAAAATATTGTATTTTCTATTACAAAAAATATTGTATTTTCAGTTGTTTTGAAGCTGGTGTAAGAAACCGAAAGAAGCAGAAACAAAACATAACATAAGAACGGGAAGCATAGTAATAGCTTACATAGAACAGATATACCACGTAGACTTGCTTTCAATGAGAAGGATAGATCTATAACACACATTTCTATGTGAAGCTTTAATGGAAACACGTGTTTCTCTTTCTCCAGCTCTCTCTAGGCATGACTGAGTATAAGCTTGTTGTGGTGGGTGCTGGAGGTGTTGGGAAGAGTGCCTTAACTATCCAGCTCATCCAGAATCACTTTGTGGATGAATATGACCCCACCATCGAGGTGAGTTGCAGGTGTTTATCTCTGTGTGACTCTTATTAAAGGGCAACTCCGCCACTTTTCCCCTTATATCTCCAGCACCAAACCAGTGTCTGCATATATGAAAATGGCACGTTGTTATGATCTGTAGTTAAAAAGTATAAGAAGGGTTCCTCTAAAATGCTTCTGTGACATCACAGGGTAGGATTAAAAGTAAGAGAAACTGTGATTTTCAAAAACTGCAACAAGTTTCTAGCCAAAGGATGCTATTTCTTGCTCCCCACATCAACGCGAATGTCAGTGTTGGAAAATCATTTTTTGTTTTTTTACTTTTGATGTCATTTAAAAAAATAAATAAAAAATTTATGTAGAAATGAGCCGTTTCCACAGATGTAGAAACTGGTTTGGTGATGGAAATAATGAATAGGAGGTTAGAAAGTTGTGGAGTTGCCATTTTAATAGTAAGTTAATTCAATTGAAATCGTCTGCTTCAAACGTAGCAACCCACTATATGGAGTCTATGTAGATTCTATTCTATAATATCTATCCACAGTCCCCTGATCATTATGATAAGTGTTGCCGCTAGCTAAACGGTTAGAATGATTTACAGAGTGGTTCTGTAAGCTATGAGGGTGGCAAAGGGGAGGGGTTATTACTTTCCGAACATTGTTACCATCATGCTTTCCAATCCATTCAGATTCACCCCAGTACCTATGGGTAGGTGGTAGGAGTCTATTAGAAATTGGCACCTGTTGTCTCTGGATAATGTTCATTTGGGTAGCGGTTCCCAAATCCAGTCCTCAAGTACGCCCAACAGTACACATTTTTATTGTAGCCCCGGAGAAGCACACCTGATCCTAACTAGTCATCAGTCCCTCAATGAGTTGAATCAGGTCTGTTTTTTCCGGGGCTACAAAAATGTGTTCTGCTGTGGGTTTCTCCAGGACAGGAGTTGGGACCCACTGCATTAGAGCAACAGAAAACAGGGAAAAAAAGACAGTTTTGCAATGGAAAACAAAAAATTATATTTTCTCATTGGACAAGTCCAGGTAGTCCCTCCCTGTTTCTGCTTGTTTCCTTCCATTTGGTGCCTAATGAACACACCCCTATTTTAGGACTTGTACTAGGTTGAATATACCCAGGTTAACAAAACCTAATAATTCCATGTGGAAGCTTCTGAAAATAAACAGATTCCCAGTGGTGTTGCTTATTAGCATCGCTGGTCCCATTGTTTTGAATTCCTCATTTATGCAAAGAGTTCTAGGATATTAGAATCCTGTTCTTAAGCTTTATGTTCAATCTAGGACTCGTACAGGAAGCAGGTGGTGATTGACGGAGAGACGTGTCTGCTGGACATCCTGGACACAGCCGGTCAGGAGGAGTACAGCGCCATGAGGGACCAGTACATGAGGACAGGGGAAGGCTTCCTTTGTGTGTTCGCCATCAACAACATCAAGTCCTTTGAGGACGTTCACCTGTACAGGTACTGACTGTCTGTCACAGTGACTGCTGTCCGACACCTGGAGTGTATTCATTATTCGCAGACCGTAGTGAAACGTTTGGCCTGTTTGTGAAAAGTTTTGCAACGGAAACCGTTTACACTAGGAAGCAAACAGAAGGAAACTGGGAGGGACCTACTTGAATTTGTCCAATATAAACTCTAGTTTCCATTGCAAAATGTTCCGCAACAGACCAAAGGTTTTGCTACGGTCCGCGACTACTGAATACAACGCTGTGGAGTCATTATCATGTTCCGTTAGCATGCATTCTTTTCCCTGTTGTCAGACTCCGTTAGGCATCACGCCCCAATTAAGGCCCAACTCTAAATGTGGAACAACAGCTAAACGGCGTTGCCACTACTTGGTTTGCTTTAACCTGTTGACGCTACCCATCCCGGTAGCGGGATAATTGTCATCAGCAACCGCTGAATAGCATAGCGCCACAGTCAAATAATATTACTAAAAAATGTTCATATTCATGAAATCACAAGTGCAATATAGGAAAACACAGTTTAGTCTTTTGTTAATCCACCTGTCGTGTCAGATTTTGAAATGATGCTTTACAGCGAAAGCAATCCAAGCGTTTTTGTAAGTTTATCGACAGCATAACATTATGTACACTTAGCATCAGGTAGCTTGGTTACGAAATTCAGAAAAACAATCAAATTAATAATTTACCTTTGATCTTCAGATGTTTTCACTCACGAGACTCCCAGTTACACAACAAATGTTCCTTTTGTTCCATAAAGATTATTTTTATACCCAAAATACAGATGTTTGACATTTGTCACGTTATGTCATGGATATTACAGGAAAGAGCGGTCACGTTGTCGCGGACGCTCTTTCCAAATTTCTCCATAATGTGACAAAACAAACAAATGTTTGTTTAATCAATCCTCATGTTGTTTTTAAATATATATTTGAAATATATCACAGTGTGAGGTTTTTCAATAACAGCGGGAGAAACAATGGCGGCTTTACTCAGTTGCAAAAACTATCCATGATGTCCACTTACGCAATGTGTTCCTTCAACGCTTCTTTCAAAATCAAAAGCCTCATGTTGTTTTTAAAATATATATTTGATAATATATCAACCGAGTGTGTAGGTTTTTCAATAACAGCGGGAGAAACAATGGCGGCTTTACTCAGTTGCGCAAAACTCACTCAGAGCCCCCACCTATCCACTTACGCAATGTGTTCCTTCACGCTCATCTTTCAAAATAAAAGCCTGAAACTGTCTAAAGACTGACACCTTAGGGAAGCCATAGAAAAGGGAATATGGTTGATATCCCTTTAAATGGAGGATAGGCATGCGTAGGACCGGAGGATAGGCATGCGTAGGACCGGAGGATAGGCATACGGAGGATAGGCATGCGTAGGACCGGAGGGTAGGCATGCGTAGGACCGGAGGGTAGGCATGCGTAGGACCGGAGGGTAGGCATGCGTAGGACCGGAGGGTAGGCATGCGTAGGACCGGAGGGTAGGCATGCGTAGGACCGGAGGGTAGGCATGCGTAGGAACGGAGGGTAGGCATGCGTAGGAACGGAGGGTAGGCATGCGTAGGAACGGAGGGTAGGCATGCGTAGGAACGGAGGGTAGGCATGCGTAGGAACGGAGAGGTTTCAAAATAAGAGGCACTTCCTGATTGGATTTTCCTCAGGCTTTCGCCTGCAGTATCAGTTCTGTTATAGTCACAGACAATATTTTTACAGTTTTGGAAACTTTAGTGTTTTCTATCCTAATCTGTTTCTGGGGCTGAGAAATGGGCCGTTTCAAATGGGTACGTTTTTTTTGCCAAAAACTAAAATACTGCCCCCTACACACAAAAGGTTAAAGCTTAGGGATGGGACTGGATATCTGTAGCCACTCAAATGTATAGATGGCTCTATGAATGCAAGGACTGACGGTCCATGAAGTCAACGTGATCATTTGAACCATGTGGGTTCCCGTCCGGCCGGGCGGACATGGAGGAACTGCGTTGTCACTGACAATGGAGACGAGGCTTTGGAATTGGAAGGGCCCTCGGAGTGTGGTGTCAGGAAAATAACCTCACACTCAACGTCAACAAAACTAAGGAGATGATTGTGGACTTCAGGAAACAGCAGAGGGAACACCCCCCTATCCACATCGATGGAACAGTAGTGGAGAGGGTAGTAAGTTTTAAGTTCCTCTGCGTACACATCACAGACAAACTGAATTGGTCCACTCACACAGACAGCATCGTGAAGAAGGCGCAGCAGCGCCTCTTCAACCTCAGGAGGCTGAAGAAATTCGGCTTGTCACCAAAAGCACTCACAAACTTCTACAGATGCACAATCGAGAGCATCCTGGCGGGCTGTATCACCGCCTGGTACGGCAACTGCTCCGCCCACAACCGTAAGGCTCTCCAGAGGGTAGTGAGGTCTGCACAACTCATCACTGGGGGCAAACTACCTGCCCTCCAGGACACCTACACCACCCGATGTTACAGGAAGGCCATAAAGATCATCAAGGACAACAACCACCCGAGCCACTGCCTGTTCACCCCGCTATCATCCAGAATGCGAGGTCAGTACAGGTGCATCAAAGCAGGGACCGAGAGACTGAAGGCCATCTCAAGGCCATCAGACTGAAACAGCCACCACTAACACTGAGTGGCTGCTGCCAACATACTGACTCAACTCCAGCCACTTTAATAATGGGAATTGATGGGAATTGATGGGAAATTATGTAAAATATATCACTAGCCACTTTAAACAATGCTACCTAATATAATGTTACATACCTTACATTATCCATCTCATATGCACTATTGTAAAGTGGCTGTTCCACTGGATGTCATAAGGTGAATGCACCAATTTGTAAGTCGCTCTGGATAAGAGCGTCTGCTAAATGACTTAAATGTAAATGTAAATATGCATACGTATATACTGTACTCTATATCATCTACTGCATCCTTACGTAATACATGTATCACTAGCCACTAACTATGCCACTTTGTTTACATACTCATCTCATATGTATATACTGTACTCGATACCATCTACTGTATCTTGCCTATGCTGCTTTGTACCATCACTCATTCATATATCTTTATGTACATATTCTTTATCCCCTTACACTTGTGTGTATAAGACAGTAGTTTAGGAATTGTTAGTTAGATTACTTGTTGGTTATCACTGCATTGTCGGAACTAGAAGCACAAGCATTTCGCTACACTCGCATTAACATCTGCTAACCATGTGTATGTGACAAATACAATGTGATTTGATTTATATTTGTTTTTTTGTCATGTCCATTTGTTTGGCACATGACTCTACCTCTTGGTCCTATTCTTCCTTTCCACTTCTCACTCCTTTTTTTGTCCTCAGAGAACAGATCAACAGGGTGAAGGACAGTGACAGTGTGCCTATGGTGCTGGTGGGGAACAAGAGTGACCTGGGGAGTCGGAGCGTGGAGAGCAGGCAGGCTCAGGAGCTGGCCCGCGGCTATGGTGTGCCCTTCGTGGAGACCTCTGCCAAAACCAGACAGGTGGGTTTTCCAGCCAGGGGAGCGACACGGGGGAGCGACACGGGGGAACAGTAGGAATGGACCAGCTACACTGGAAGCAGAACTTTTAGCAGCACGTGAATCACTTCATCACGTGTTCACAGGCGGGAATGTTGAAATGGAACCAGACGCTGGGCAGCGCCTCGCTCTCCTACTTCTCACACTCTGCAGAGATGATGCATCCATTGTAGCAGGCCTGTTAGGCCTCAAACTGGACAAATCTAAACAAACTTTATTTGTCACATGTGCCGAATACAAGTGTAGACCTTACCGTGAAATGCTTACTTTACAAGCCTGTAACCAACAGTCCAGTTCAAGAAAAGTTAAGAAAATATTTACCAAATAAACTAAAGTTTAAAAAATGTGAACAAAGTAACACTATAACATAACAATAACGAGGCTATATAAAGGGGGTACCGGTACGGAGTCAGTGTGCGGGTGTACAGGTTAGAGGTCATTTGTACATGTAGGTAGTCCTGTGGCCATTTGATGAATTGTTCAGCAGTTTTATGGCTTGGGGGTAGAAGCTGTTAAGGAGCGTTTTGGTCCTAAACAGGGAGGGTCAGAGGAGATGTGTTGTCCTGACAGACTCCTGTGTCTTTACTGTTGTGTGTATCATTTCAACTCAACAGACTCACTAAAGGTATTCTGGGTAACATAACACATTTATACACAGCCGTCATGTCACTATTTGAGGGCACAAATGGGATAACTTTGATATTGGATACATTCAGGTCGCACTCTTCTATTCTACTCGTTTGCTCTGTTTTTGAGTCTACTGAAGGCGACCAAGCTGCATTCCATCACACTTCATTGGAGTGTAAAGTTTCTCCTTTTTGCGTCTTTGTTTCAGGGCGTGGAGGAGGCGTTCTACTCTCTAGTCAGAGAGATCAGGAGGTATAAGGAAACCAACCGCAGCAACAAGAAGAGCAAGAAAAGCACTCAGAGACGTTGCACTATTCTATAACACCACACACACACTGCACATAGCCCATAACCCCCCCCCCCCACACACTGCAGTTCCTTTACCACATGGGAGACGTTACCTCTTGTATTGACAGGGGATCTGGAATGGTGACCGCATCAAGTTCCACTTTCTGTCAGTAGTGTCGTTACCGTAGTAACGGAAACTTCACTTCCTGTTGCTTCTCATTGGCTGCTCCATTAGAATTGTGACTTCAGTT
The DNA here is from genome assembly GCF_023373465.1 of Oncorhynchus keta. Lineage (NCBI taxonomy): Eukaryota > Metazoa > Chordata > Actinopteri > Salmoniformes > Salmonidae > Oncorhynchus > Oncorhynchus keta. Next base: position 33,380,540 of record NC_068425.1, on the reverse strand, counting down.
TATCCACGTTGTTTTCTGACAATTGTAACAAGAAACTAGAAGTTGTAGCGTTGAAGAGGGGATTTATAGACTGGGTTTAAAGCCGCCATCTTTGGTTGGTTTAAATATGAACGTCACTTTACTGCCCCTAGTGGTAAATATCTGAGGAGTAATTAATTGGGTAATTAATGGTGTAAGTCTCATAGCTACACATTCCAAATGATCATCTTGTTTATTTTTTCACCCTAAGGGGGAAACAAAATGATTTTTGGTCTTTGCCAACGTGTTCTGCATTGCAAGAAGCCAGTGTAGGCGAGCTTTTCTTGCATTCCAAGGTCGTTTTCTCTTCAGTATTTACACAAGTGGCTATCTCTGTTATTGTTTTTTTAAACGATTCAGCAGGGTTGAAATAGAGAAGGTATTTTGGTCCTCACTAGCCTCACTCTCACTTTCTGTATTAAAAATAATCCAATCAGAGTCGAAGGCCACAACTCACTATTGTGTCATTAGGCAGCGTTTACATGGGCAGCTCAATTGGGATTTTTCCCAATTATTGGCAGAAGAGCTGATCTGATTGGTCAAAAGACCAGTTAGTGAGGAAAATATCAGAATTAGGCTGCCTGTGTGAACACGGCCTTATACTGTTGCCATTTCTATAGGATCATGTCCAATTATTTAGGCTAGCTGTTCAGGTCAGTGTCCTAGCTTGAGGTCCATTAAAGTTAAAGTTGTGCACATGAACATGTCTACTGTGACTTCTGATCGCCAGATTCCATTTTGATGTCCGTCGTGTGGTATTATTTCAGATACAAATTCTGGATGTGTTCCAATGTCCATGCTAGCATACTCCTTAGTGCATGCCCAATAGTTTCATGCTAAGTGGCATGGTGGTTTAGTGGTCAAGAATTTGAGCTGAATGATCTCAGAACTCAATCGGCCTTTGCAAATGAGTAATGTGTAATTTGCTAATATCTCTAGCTTTACATTCTTCATAGCTGAAGCCAGGGACTTTTCCCCAAGAGGTTGAAATAGAAGGTATCAGAGAAAACGTGATTCTCTTCTGTGGAGATGGAAACAGCGTTCATTCTATACCATGTATTTCAATCTGCAACATGTTAATTATTTCAGTCCACAGGTATCTGAAGTGTTGGACAAGAGCATCGGGGGACAAAAACAGGTATTTACACACTGAAAGGTGTCAGACCAACACTTTGAGTGAAAACATGCTGTTTTATTGGTTGGAATTATGCTAAATGTGGTCATTGGACACTTTCTAGTCTCATCCCAAATGACTGATGTAATATGTGGGCTGAGGTGAACCCACAATGACCCTGGTGTTGCCAGCAGGATGAGCAGAGGAAGAATCCCCCTAAAGATGCAGTAGTTACTGAGTGTAACCTATAGGTGTCTATGGTAGTGTTACATTGCCCAGGCCGGTGCAACAGTACCAATGTTCTAATGGTGTTGCTCAACTCTCTGGGAGTGTAGTCTCTCATGCCCTCTCCCCCCTGTTGCACATATTTGTTATAGCCCATCACTAACGCACTTGACGCAACTTCTCAAGAGCTTGTTGATCATTGCAGCAGTTGTGTTACTGTAGCGCTGGACTAAAGTAAACAATTGTGCAATTCTTAGGGTCCTCAAACTCAACTCTGGACCTCGAAGCCGGTTCTACTGCAATTGTTCATTGTTGCCCTCTAATCAGGGACTGATTTAGACCTGGGACACCAGGTGGGTGCAACTAATTCATGTAGAACAGGAATCCAGCAGGCTCTGGACCTCGTAGGGTCAGAGTTGAGTACCCCCTGCCCTAGGGGGACCTGTGACGGAGTTGAGCAACACTGCTAGAATACATTCCACTTTGAGAGACTAGACAGCATACCTCCAGTTACTGAGTTGTACCACTCCTTCACACTCCTGGTCTAGTCACTTTAAGGTTGTTTCATAAATAAAGTGGCTTTTGCCTATTTGGACTTGTGTGTCTTTGATTTTGGTGGAAACAAATTGAATAGAAAGACACTTTTGTGCCCTCCTTTCTGTCAATCAGCTAGTATCAGCTACATGTCTGCCTTTACTAGACTGGGGGTGTTTTTATATGAACGCTTCTGCTCCGTGTTTGAGATTGATTGACACCCTTTACCATGGTGCTTTGAGATGTATTTTAAACAGCAAAACCCTTACGCACCACTGTACTTTATATACCAGGGTTGGCTGGCCTTCTCTAGTCACTCGTAGGCTCAGTCACTGGTATACTTTTATTTACAAAGCCGTTTTGGGTTTACTACCATTTTTATTTGGGCATTTTTATTGTTCAGAAATGTAGTGGGTCGTCTCTTTGTTCGCAGGACTTTATCCTTCTAACTGTTCCAAATGTCCGAACTGAATTTGGTAAAAGGGCTTTTATGTCCTCTGCGCAATCGTCTGGAACGCCTTACAAAATACTTTTAAACTGGAAGAACTTGTCCCATTGGTGATTTTAAATCGCCGATGAAGCATTTTGAATGACAGGTCGGGGAATCGTTGTTTTTAATTAGCTGTTTTATGATTTTGTTATACTCTTGTGGATTCTTTGGTTTTTACTAGATGACTGGTAGTTTTGCATGTTGTCTTGTCTGTAATTGTGTAATGACTTGGTGCTGCCGATCTTGAAAAATATATTTAAAATCTCAATGAGCCCTTCCTGGTTAAATAAAATGTATCAGTAAGCAGGATCAAATGGAGGGAGACCGCCCTCTAGTGGCACAATGGCTCTGCTTCTCTAGAACGGAGTATCTGAGCGGAACAAGGAGCGAGATTCCCGAAACCTGTAGCGTCTGCCTTCTCGCCCGCTTCAATAACGCTCCAAGTAGCGTCCAGTACATGCTGGGCCCAACATGTATTTGTAGTCTACTTGTGTGCTGCTATAGCCCTTTGCTTTAGCAACTGTCATGGAGTTCACTAAATATTTTCATAAAGAAACTGATCAAACGCACAGGTGCCAAAGCAAGGTGACTTACAAAAATGAGGACCAAGAGCAAGAGAGTGCTGACTTAGAATGAAATACAAATTAAACAAATGCCTTAATGCCTTTGAAAAGTATGATGGTGTAATTACTACGTGCACATGCTAAAAGAAAGGAACGAGTTGGGTAGATAACTCATTGTAGCAAAATATTTATAAACTACAATTCAGAACTCTTAAACGTTTAGTTCGTTTTTGTTCTATTTATACAATAGCCCTGGCATATTCCCACGTTCAATTAGCTTTCCGTTTTGAATGGGTTATTTTGCCTAAAAACCTTTAGGCGTACCTATAGAAAAACAAATATACAACTCTAAATTTGATCATTTAAATGATACCCTTTTTAATAATTTTGAAACGGTTATATGGTGTTGACTTCTAACCCTGTTTATGTTGAGGTCGCAGGCATAGGGTCTTCTTCAGCCAACAGTGTTTCTGACATTCTGAAAGGAGAGAGAGAGAGAACCAGATGTCACTTTAAACTTGTTGAGGTCGCAGGCATAGGGTCTTCTTCAGCCAACAGTGTTTCTGACATTCTGAAAGGAGAGAGAGAGAGAACCAGATGTCACTTTAAACTTGTTGAGGTCGCAGGCATAGGGTCTTCTTCAGCCAACAGTGTTTCTGACATTCTGAAAGGAGAGAGAGAACCAGATGTCACTTTAAACTTGTTGAGGTCGCAGGCATAGGGTCTTCTTCAGCCAACAGTGTTTCTGACATTCTGAAAGGAGAGAGAGAACCAGATGTCACTTTAAACTTGTTGAGGTCGCAGGCATAGGGTCTTCTTCAGCCAACAGTGTTTCTGACATTCTGAAAGGAGAGAGAGAGAACCAGATGTCACTTTAAACTTGTTGAGGTCGCAGGCATAGGGTCTTCTTCAGCCAACAGTGTTTCTGACATTCTGAAAGGAGAGAGAGAGAACCAGATGTCACTTTAAACTTGTTGAGGTCGCAGGCATAGGGTCTTCTTCAGCCAACAGTGTTTCTGACATTCTGAAAGGAGAGAGAGAACCAGATGTCACTTTAAACTTGTTGAGGTCGCAGGCATAGGGTCTTCTTCAGCCAACAGTGTTTCTGACATTCTGAAAGGAGAGAGAGAGAGAACCAGATGTCACTTTAAACTTGTTGAGGTCGCAGGCATAGGGTCTTCTTCAGCCAACAGTGTTTCTGACATTCTGAAAGGAGAGAGAGAGAACCAGATGTCACTTTAAACTTGTTGAGGTCGCAGGCATAGGGTCTTCTTCAGCCAACAGTGTTTCTGACATTCTGAAAGGAGAGAGAGAACCAGATGTCACTTTAAACTTGTTGAGGTCGCAGGCATAGGGTCTTCTTCAGCCAACACTGTTTCTGACATTCTGAAAGGAGAGAGAGAACCAGATGTCACTTTAAACTTGTTGAGGTCGCAGGCATAGGGTCTTCTTCAGCCAACACTGTTTCTGACATTCTGAAAGGAGAGAGAGAGAACCAGATGTCACTTTAAACTTGTTGAGGTCGCAGGCATAGGGTCTTCTTCAGCCAACAGTGTTTCTGACATTCTGAAAGGAGAGAGAGAACCAGATGTCACTTTAAACTTGTTGAGGTCGCAGGCATAGGGTCTTCTTCAGCCAACAGTGTTTCTGACATTCTGAAAGGAGAGAGAGAACCAGATGTCACTTTAAACTTGTTGAGGTCGCAGGCATAGGGTCTTCTTCAGCCAACAGTGTTTCTGACATTCTGAAAGGAGAGAGAGAACCAGATGTCACTTTAAACTTGTTGAGGTCGCAGGCATAGGGTCTTCTTCAGCCAACAGTGTTTCTGACATTCTGAAAGGAGAGAGAGAGAGAACCAGATGTCACTTTAAACTTGTTGAGGTCGCAGGCATAGGGTCTTCTTCAGCCAACAGTGTTTCTGACATTCTGAAAGGAGAGAGAGAACCAGATGTCACTTTAAACTTGTTGAGGTCGCAGGCATAGGGTCTTCTTCAGCCAACAGTGTTTCTGACATTCTGAAAGGAGAGAGAGAGAACCAGATGTCACTTTAAACTTGTTGAGGTCGCAGGCATAGGGTCTTCTTCAGCCAACAGTGTTTCTGACATTCTGAAAGGAGAGAGAGAGAGAACCAGATGTCACTTTAAACTTGTTGAGGTCGCAGGCATAGGGTCTTCTTCAGCCAACAGTGTTTCTGACATTCTGAAAGGAGAGAGAGAGAACCAGATGTCACTTTAAACTTGTTGAGGTCGCAGGCATAGGGTCTTCTTCAGCCAACAGTGTTTCTGACATTCTGAAAGGAGAGAGAGAACCAGATGTCACTTTAAACTTGTTGAGGTCGCAGGCATAGGGTCTTCTTCAGCCAACAGTGTTTCTGACATTCTGAAAGGAGAGAGAGAAACCAGATGTCACTTTAAACTTGTTGAGGTCGCAGGCATAGGGTCTTCTTCAGCCAACAGTGTTTCTGACATTCTGAAAGGAGAGAGAGAGACCAGATGTCACTTTAAACTTGTTGAGGTCGCAGGCATAGGGTCTTCTTCAGCCAACAGTGTTTCTGACATTCTGAAAGGAGAGAGAGAGAACCAGATGTCACTTTAAACTTGTTGAGGTCGCAGGCATAGGGTCTTCTTCAGCCAACAGTGTTTCTGACATTCTGAAAGGAGAGAGAGAGAACCAGATGTCACTTTAAACTTGTTGAGGTCGCAGGCATAGGGTCTTCTTCAGCCAACAGTGTTTCTGACATTCTGAAAGGAGAGAGAGAGAGAACCAGATGTCACTTTAAACTTGTTGAGGTCGCAGGCATAGGGTCTTCTTCAGCCAACAGTGTTTCTGACATTCTGAAAGGAGAGAGAGAACCAGATGTCACTTTAAACTTGTTGAGGTCGCAGGCATAGGGTCTTCTTCAGCCAACAGTGTTTCTGACATTCTGAAAGGAGAGAGAGAGAGAACCAGATGTCACTTTAAACTTGTTGAGGTCGCAGGCATAGGGTCTTCTTCAGCCAACAGTGTTTCTGACATTCTGAAAGGAGAGAGAGAGAGAGAACCAGATGTCACTTTAAACTTGTTGAGGTCGCAGGCATAGGGTCTTCTTCAGCCAACAGTGTTTCTGACATTCTGAAAGGAGAGAGAGAGAGAACCAGATGTCACTTTAAACTTGTTGAGGTCGCAGGCATAGGGTCTTCTTCAGCCAACAGTGTTTCTGACATTCTGAAAGGAGAGAGAGAGAGAACCAGATGTCACTTTAAACTTGTTGAGGTCGCAGGCATAGGGTCTTCTTCAGCCAACAGTGTTTCTGACATTCTGAAAGGAGAGAGAACCAGATGTCACTTTAAACTTGTTGAGGTCGCAGGCATAGGGTCTTCTTCAGCCAACAGTGTTTCTGACATTCTGAAAGGAGAGAGAGAAAACTTGTTGACCAGATGTCACTTTAAACTTGTTGAGGTCGCAGGCATAGGGTCTTCTTCAGCCAACAGTGTTTCTGACATTCTGAAAGGAGAGAGAGAACCAGATGTCACTTTAAACTTGTTGAGGTCGCAGGCATAGGGTCTTCTTCAGCCAACAGTGTTTCTGACATTCTGAAAGGAGAGAGAGAGAGAACCAGATGTCACTTTAAACTTGTTGAGGTCGCAGGCATAGGGTCTTCTTCAGCCAACAGTGTTTCTGACATTCTGAAAGGAGAGAGAGAACCAGATGTCACTTTAAACTTGTTGAGGTCGCAGGCATAGGGTCTTCTTCAGCCAACAGTGTTTCTGACATTCTGAAAGGAGAGAGAACCAGATGTCACTTTAAACTTGTTGAGGTCGCAGGCATAGGGTCTTCTTCAGCCAACAGTGTTTCTGACATTCTGAAAGGAGAGAGAGAACCAGATGTCACTTTAAACTTGTTGAGGTCGCAGGCATAGGGTCTTCTTCAGCCAACAGTGTTTCTGACATTCTGAAAGGAGAGAGAGAGAGAACCAGATGTCACTTTAAACTTGTTGAGGTCGCAGGCATAGGGTCTTCTTCAGCCAACAGTGTTTCTGACATTCTGAAAGGAGAGAGAGAGAACCAGATGTCACTTTAAACTTGTTGAGGTCGCAGGCATAGGGTCTTCTTCAGCCAACAGTGTTTCTGACATTCTGAAAGGAGAGAGAGAGAACCAGATGTCACTTTAAACTTGTTGAGGTCGCAGGCATAGGGTCTTCTTCAGCCAACAGTGTTTCTGACATTCTGAAAGGAGAGAGAGAACCAGATGTCACTTTAAACTTGTTGAGGTCGCAGGCATAGGGTCTTCTTCAGCCAACAGTGTTTCTGACATTCTGAAAGGAGAGAGAACCAGATGTCACTTTAAACTTGTTGAGGTCGCAGGCATAGGGTCTTCTTCAGCCAACAGTGTTTCTGACATTCTGAAAGGACAGAGAGAACCAGATGTCACTTTAAACTTGTTGAGGTCGCAGGCATAGGGTCTTCTTCAGCCAACAGTGTTTCTGACATTCTGAAAGGAGAGAGAGAACCAGATGTCACTTTAAACTTGTTGAGGTCGCAGGCATAGGGTCTTCTTCAGCCAACAGTGTTTCTGACATTCTGAAAGGAGAGAGAGAACCAGATGTCACTTTAAACTTGTTGAGGTCGCAGGCATAGGGTCTTCTTCAGCCAACAGTGTTTCTGACATTCTGAAAGGAGAGAGAGAACCAGATGTCACTTTAAACTTGTTGAGGTCGCAGGCATAGGGTCTTCTTCAGCCAACAGTGTTTCTGACATTCTGAAAGGAGAGAGAGAGAGAACCAGATGTCACTTTAAACTTGTTGAGGTCGCAGGCATAGGGTCTTCTTCAGCCAACAGTGTTTCTGACATTCTGAAAGGAGAGAGAGAGAGAACCAGATGTCACTTTAAACTTGTTGAGGTCGCAGGCATAGGGTCTTCTTCAGCCAACAGTGTTTCTGACATTCTGAAAGGAGAGAGAGAGAACCAGATGTCACTTTAAACTTGTTGAGGTCGCAGGCATAGGGTCTTCTTCAGCCAACAGTGTTTCTGACATTCTGAAAGGAGAGAGAGAACCAGATGTCACTTTAAACTTGTTGAGGTCGCAGGCATAGGGTCTTCTTCAGCCAACAGTGTTTCTGACATTCTGAAAGGAGAGAGAGAACCAGATGTCACTTTAAACTTGTTGAGGTCGCAGGCATAGGGTCTTCTTCAGCCAACAGTGTTTCTGACATTCTGAAAGGAGAGAGAGAGACCAGATGTCACTTTAAACTTGTTGAGGTCGCAGGCATAGGGTCTTCTTCAGCCAACAGTGTTTCTGACATTCTGAAAGGAGAGAGAGAGAACCAGATGTCACTTTAAACTTGTTGAGGTCGCAGGCATAGGGTCTTCTTCAGCCAACAGTGTTTCTGACATTCTGAAAGGAGAGAGAGAAACCAGATGTCACTTTAAACTTGTTGAGGTCGCAGGCATAGGGTCTTCTTCAGCCAACAGTGTTTCTGACATTCTGAAAGGAGAGAGAGAAACCAGATGTCACTTTAAACTTGTTGAGGTCGCAGGCATAGGGTCTTCTTCAGCCAACAGTGTTTCTGACATTCTGAAAGGAGAGAGAGAGAACCAGATGTCACTTTAAACTTGTTGAGGTCGCAGGCATAGGGTCTTCTTCAGCCAACAGTGTTTCTGACATTCTGAAAGGAGAGAGAGAGAACCAGATGTCACTTTAAACTTGTTGAGGTCGCAGGCATAGGGTCTTCTTCAGCCAACAGTGTTTCTGACATTCTGAAAGGAGAGAGAGAGAACCAGATGTCACTTTAAACTTGTTGAGGTCGCAGGCATAGGGTCTTCTTCAGCCAACAGTGTTTCTGACATTCTGAAAGGAGAGAGAGAGAGAACCAGATGTCACTTTAAACTTGTTGAGGTCGCAGGCATAGGGTCTTCTTCAGCCAACAGTGTTTCTGACATTCTGAAAGGAGAGAGAGAGAACCAGATGTCACTTTAAACTTGTTGAGGTCGCAGGCATAGGGTCTTCTTCAGCCAACAGTGTTTCTGACATTCTGAAAGGAGAGAGAGAGAACCAGATGTCACTTTAAACTTGTTGAGGTCGCAGGCATAGGGTCTTCTTCAGCCAACAGTGTTTCTGACATTCTGAAAGGAGAGAGAGAACCAGATGTCACTTTAAACTTGTTGAGGTCGCAGGCATAGGGTCTTCTTCAGCCAACAGTGTTTCTGACATTCTGAAAGGAGAGAGAGAACCAGATGTCACTTTAAACTTGTTGAGGTCGCAGGCATAGGGTCTTCTTCAGCCAACAGTGTTTCTGACATTCTGAAAGGAGAGAGAGAGAACCAGATGTCACTTTAAACTTGTTGAGGTCGCAGGCATAGGGTCTTCTTCAGCCAACAGTGTTTCTGACATTCTGAAAGGAGAGAGAGAGAGAACCAGATGTCACTTTAAACTTGTTGAGGTCGCAGGCATAGGGTCTTCTTCAGCCAACAGTGTTTCTGACATTCTGAAAGGAGAGAGAGAGAGAACCAGATGTCACTTTAAACTTGTTGAGGTCGCAGGCATAGGGTCTTCTTCAGCCAACAGTGTTTCTGACATTCTGAAAGGAGAGAGAGAGACCAGATGTCACTTTAAACTTGTTGAGGTCGCAGGCATAGGGTCTTCTTCAGCCAACAGTGTTTCTGACATTCTGAAAGGAGAGAGAGAACCAGATGTCACTTTAAACTTGTTGAGGTCGCAGGCATAGGGTCTTCTTCAGCCAACAGTGTTTCTGACATTCTGAAAGGAGAGAGAGAAGAACCAGATGTCACTTTAAACTTGTTGAGGTCGCAGGCATAGGGTCTTCTTCAGCCAACAGTGTTTCTGACATTCTGAAAGGAGAGAGAGAGAACCAGATGTCACTTTAAACTTGTTGAGGTCGCAGGCATAGGGTCTTCTTCAGCCAACAGTGTTTCTGACATTCTGAAAGGAGAGAGAGAGAGAACCAGATGTCACTTTAAACTTGTTGAGGTCGCAGGCATAGGGTCTTCTTCAGCCAACAGTGTTTCTGACATTCTGAAAGGAGAGAGAGAACCAGATGTCACTTTAAACTTGTTGAGGTCGCAGGCATAGGGTCTTCTTCAGCCAACAGTGTTTCTGACATTCTGAAAGGAGAGAGAGAACCAGATGTCACTTTAAACTTGTTGAGGTCGCAGGCATAGGGTCTTCTTCAGCCAACAGTGTTTCTGACATTCTGAAAGGAGAGAGAGAAACCAGATGTCACTTTAAACTTGTTGAGGTCGCAGGCATAGGGTCTTCTTCAGCCAACAGTGTTTCTGACATTCTGAAAGGAGAGAGAGAGACCAGATGTCACTTTAAACTTGTTGAGGTCGCAGGCATAGGGTCTTCTTCAGCCAACAGTGTTTCTGACATTCTGAAAGGAGAGAGAGAGAACCAGATGTCACTTTAAACTTGTTGAGGTCGCAGGCATAGGGTCTTCTTCAGCCAACAGTGTTTCTGACATTCTGAAAGGAGAGAGAGAGAACCAGATGTCACTTTAAACTTGTTGAGGTCGCAGGCATAGGGTCTTCTTCAGCCAACAGTGTTTCTGACATTCTGAAAGGAGAGAGAGAACCAGATGTCACTTTAAACTTGTTGAGGTCGCAGGCATAGGGTCTTCTTCAGCCAACAGTGTTTCTGACATTCTGAAAGGAGAGAGAGAAGAACCAGATGTCACTTTAAACTTGTTGAGGTCGCAGGCATAGGGTCTTCTTCAGCCAACAGTGTTTCTGACATTCTGAAAGGAGAGAGAGAGAGAACCAGATGTCACTTTAAACTTGTTGAGGTCGCAGGCATAGGGTCTTCTTCAGCCAACAGTGTTTCTGACATTCTGAAAGGAGAGAGAGAACCAGATGTCACTTTAAACTTGTTGAGGTCGCAGGCATAGGGTCTTCTTCAGCCAACAGTGTTTCTGACATTCTGAAAGGAGAGAGAACCAGATGTCACTTTAAACTTGTTGAGGTCGCAGGCATAGGGTCTTCTTCAGCCAACAGTGTTTCTGACATTCTGAAAGGAGAGAGAGAACCAGATGTCACTTTAAACTTGTTGAGGTCGCAGGCATAGGGTCTTCTTCAGCCAACAGTGTTTCTGACATTCTGAAAGGAGAGAGAGAACCAGATGTCACTTTAAACTTGTTGAGGTCGCAGGCATAGGGTCTTCTTCAGCCAACAGTGTTTCTGACATTCTGAAAGGAGAGAGAGAACCAGATGTCACTTTAAACTTGTTGAGGTCGCAGGCATAGGGTCTTCTTCAGCCAACAGTGTTTCTGACATTCTGAAAGGAGAGAGAGAACCAGATGTCACTTTAAACTTGTTGAGGTCGCAGGCATAGGGTCTTCTTCAGCCAACAGTGTTTCTGACATTCTGAAAGGAGAGAGAGAGAAACCAGATGTCACTTTAAACTTGTTGAGGTCGCAGGCATAGGGTCTTCTTCAGCCAACAGTGTTTCTGACATTCTGAAAGGAGAGAGAGAACCAGATGTCACTTTAAACTTGTTGAGGTCGCAGGCATAGGGTCTTCTTCAGCCAACAGTGTTTCTGACATTCTGAAAGGAGAGAGAGAACCAGATGTCACTTTAAACTTGTTGAGGTCGCAGGCATAGGGTCTTCTTCAGCCAACAGTGTTTCTGACATTCTGAAAGGAGGAGAGAGAACCAGATGTCACTTTAAACTTGTTGAGGTCGCAGGCATAGGGTCTTCTTCAGCCAACAGTGTTTCTGACATTCTGAAAGGAGAGAGAGAACCAGATGTCACTTTAAACTTGTTGAGGTCGCAGGCATAGGGTCTTCTTCAGCCAACAGTGTTTCTGACATTCTGAAAGGAGAGAGAACCAGATGTCACTTTAAACTTGTTGAGGTCGCAGGCATAGGGTCTTCTTCAGCCAACAGTGTTTCTGACATTCTGAAAGGAGAGAGAGAACCAGATGTCACTTTAAACTTGTTGAGGTCGCAGGCATAGGGTCTTCTTCAGCCAACAGTGTTTCTGACATTCTGAAAGGAGAGAGAGAGAACCAGATGTCACTTTAAACTTGTTGAGGTCGCAGGCATAGGGTCTTCTTCAGCCAACAGTGTTTCTGACATTCTGAAAGGAGAGAGAGAACCAGATGTCACTTTAAACTTGTTGAGGTCGCAGGCATAGGGTCTTCTTCAGCCAACAGTGTTTCTGACATTCTGAAAGGAGAGAGAGAGAACCAGATGTCACTTTAAACTTGTTGAGGTCGCAGGCATAGGGTCTTCTTCAGCCAACAGTGTTTCTGACATTCTGAAAGGAGAGAGAGAACCAGATGTCACTTTAAACTTGTTGAGGTCGCAGGCATAGGGTCTTCTTCAGCCAACAGTGTTTCTGACATTCTGAAAGGAGAGAGAGAGACCAGATGTCACTTTAAACTTGTTGAGGTCGCAGGCATAGGGTCTTCTTCAGCCAACAGTGTTTCTGACATTCTGAAAGGAGAGAGAGAGAGAACCAGATGTCACTTTAAACTTGTTGAGGTCGCAGGCATAGGGTCTTCTTCAGCCAACAGTGTTTCTGACATTCTGAAAGGAGAGAGAGAGAACCAGATGTCACTTTAAACTTGTTGAGGTCGCAGGCATAGGGTCTTCTTCAGCCAACAGTGTTTCTGACATTCTGAAAGGAGAGAGAGAGAACCAGATGTCACTTTAAACTTGTTGAGGTCGCAGGCATAGGGTCTTCTTCAGCCAACAGTGTTTCTGACATTCTGAAAGGAGAGAGAGAACCAGATGTCACTTTAAACTTGTTGAGGTCGCAGGCATAGGGTCTTCTTCAGCCAACAGTGTTTCTGACATTCTGAAAGGAGAGAGAGAACCAGATGTCACTTTAAACTTGTTGAGGTCGCAGGCATAGGGTCTTCTTCAGCCAACAGTGTTTCTGACATTCTGAAAGGAGAGAGAGAGACCAGATGTCACTTTAAACTTGTTGAGGTCGCAGGCATAGGGTCTTCTTCAGCCAACAGTGTTTCTGACATTCTGAAAGGAGAGAGAGAACCAGATGTCACTTTAAACTTGTTGAGGTCGCAGGCATAGGGTCTTCTTCAGCCAACAGTGTTTCTGACATTCTGAAAGGAGAGAGAGAACCAGATGTCACTTTAAACTTGTTGAGGTCGCAGGCATAGGGTCTTCTTCAGCCAACAGTGTTTCTGACATTCTGAAAGGAGAGAGAGAACCAGATGTCACTTTAAACTTGTTGAGGTCGCAGGCATAGGGTCTTCTTCAGCCAACAGTGTTTCTGACATTCTGAAAGGAGAGAGAGAGAACCAGATGTCACTTTAAACTTGTTGAGGTCGCAGGCATAGGGTCTTCTTCAGCCAACAGTGTTTCTGACATTCTGAAAGGAGAGAGAGAACCAGATGTCACTTTAAACTTGTTGAGGTCGCAGGCATAGGGTCTTCTTCAGCCAACACTGTTTCTGACATTCTGAAAGGAGAGAGAGAGAACCAGATGTCACTTTAAACTTGTTGAGGTCGCAGGCATAGGGTCTTCTTCAGCCAACAGTGTTTCTGACATTCTGAAAGGAGAGAGAGAGAACCAGATGTCACTTTAAACTTGTTGAGGTCGCAGGCATAGGGTCTTCTTCAGCCAACAGTGTTTCTGACATTCTGAAAGGAGAGAGAGAAGAACCAGATGTCACTTTAAACTTGTTGAGGTCGCAGGCATAGGGTCTTCTTCAGCCAACAGTGTTTCTGACATTCTGAAAGGAGAGAGAGAGAACCAGATGTCACTTTAAACTTGTTGAGGTCGCAGGCATAGGGTCTTCTTCAGCCAACAGTGTTTCTGACATTCTGAAAGGAGAGAGAGAACCAGATGTCACTTTAAACTTGTTGAGGTCGCAGGCATAGGGTCTTCTTCAGCCAACAGTGTTTCTGACATTCTGAAAGGAGAGAGAGAGAGAACCAGATGTCACTTTAAACTTGTTGAGGTCGCAGGCATAGGGTCTTCTTCAGCCAACAGTGTTTCTGACATTCTGAAAGGAGAGAGAGAACCAGATGTCACTTTAAACTTGTTGAGGTCGCAGGCATAGGGTCTTCTTCAGCCAACAGTGTTTCTGACATTCTGAAAGGAGAGAGAGAACCAGATGTCACTTTAAACTTGTTGAGGTCGCAGGCATAGGGTCTTCTTCAACATCCTGTTTCTGACATTCCAACAGTGTTTCTGACATTCTGAAAGGAGAGAGAGAACCAGATGTCACTTTAAACTTGTTGAGGTCGCAGGCATAGGGTCTTCTTCAGCCAACAGTGTTTCTGACATTCTGAAAGGAGAGAGAGAGAGAACCAGATGTCACTTTAAACTTGTTGAGGTCGCAGGCATAGGGTCTTCTTCAGCCAACAGTGTTTCTGACATTCTGAAAGGAGAGAGAGAGAAACCAGATGTCACTTTAAACTTGTTGAGGTCGCAGGCATAGGGTCTTCTTCAGCCAACAGTGTTTCTGACATTCTGAAAGGAGAGAGAGAGAACCAGATGTCACTTTAAACTTGTTGAGGTCGCAGGCATAGGGTCTTCTTCAGCCAACAGTGTTTCTGACATTCTGAAAGGAGAGAGAGAACCAGATGTCACTTTAAACTTGTTGAGGTCGCAGGCATAGGGTCTTCTTCAGCCAACAGTGTTTCTGACATTCTGAAAGGAGAGAGAGAGAGAACCAGATGTCACTTTAAACTTGTTGAGGTCGCAGGCATAGGGTCTTCTTCAGCCAACAGTGTTTCTGACATTCTGAAAGGAGAGAGAGAACCAGATGTCACTTTAAACTTGTTGAGGTCGCAGGCATAGGGTCTTCTTCAGCCAACAGTGTTTCTGACATTCTGAAAGGAGAGAGAGAGAACCAGATGTCACTTTAAACTTGTTGAGGTCGCAGGCATAGGGTCTTCTTCAGCCAACAGTGTTTCTGACATTCTGAAAGGAGAGAGAGAGAACCAGATGTCACTTTAAACTTGTTGAGGTCGCAGGCATAGGGTCTTCTTCAGCCAACAGTGTTTCTGACATTCTGAAAGGAGAGAGAGAGACCAGATGTCACTTTAAACTTGTTGAGGTCGCAGGCATAGGGTCTTCTTCAGCCAACAGTGTTTCTGACATTCTGAAAGGAGAGAGAGAAGAACCAGATGTCACTTTAAACTTGTTGAGGTCGCAGGCATAGGGTCTTCTTCAGCCAACAGTGTTTCTGACATTCTGAAAGGAGAGAGAGAGAACCAGATGTCACTTTAAACTTGTTGAGGTCGCAGGCATAGGGTCTTCTTCAGCCAACAGTGTTTCTGACATTCTGAAAGGAGAGAGAGAACCAGATGTCACTTTAAACTTGTTGAGGTCGCAGGCATAGGGTCTTCTTCAGCCAACAGTGTTTCTGACATTCTGAAAGGAGAGAGAACCAGATGTCACTTTAAACTTGTTGAGGTCGCAGGCATAGGGTCTTCTTCAGCCAACAGTGTTTCTGACATTCTGAAAGGACAGAGAGAACCAGATGTCACTTTAAACTTGTTGAGGTCGCAGGCATAGGGTCTTCTTCAGCCAACAGTGTTTCTGACATTCTGAAAGGAGAGAGAGAACCAGATGTCACTTTAAACTTGGGGAACATGTGCACACTTTGGGAGAAAGGAAATATTATTGTGACTAACCCGTAAATCATCAAAGTTCTTTTCAAGGGAGAAACTTACAGCCAGAGTGTCATACTCAGGAGACATTGTCCTTTTATTCAGAGTCATGTACGTGTCATCAGACTGCGCCGTGTGTGTCGGTTTACCACAAGGTGCCATCTGTGCCTCCCCTATAAAGTTCCTTCCTCTTGGGGTTTTCCTGGAGAGAGTGACAGATGACATGTAGGAGTCCCAGGTCAACAGGCCATAATGCTGTAAAGATGCACTTGTTTTTTTATATGCCATAATTTCCTAACTGGATTCTAAATACATTGCCTCTTAGAAGCACAATAAGCTGTTCAATGAAATGCTATGTCTTTAAAACATAGGTATCCTAATGGCAGGGTTGGGATCAATTCCATTCCAGTCATTTCAGGAAGTAAACTGAAATTTCAATACTTTTCAATTAGGAACATTTGAAATTGGAATTTGGTTTACTTTCAGAATTGACGTGAATTTAAGTGGAATTGACCCCAACCCTGGTATCTTAATGGATCACCTCTTCTTCAGTGTGCCATAGAGGATGACTAGCAGAGCTCCAGCTGCCAACACAGCCACCACCCCCACAACGGGAGCCCAGGGAAACACTGGTTTACCTGGGAGAGGATGAATTACCAGATAAAGACACATCTACTCACATCAGAACATTTAACCTATAACCCTGGTGAAGGTGACCACCTACAGAAGTTTACTAGTTGAGACCGGCCCACTAGGCCAAATATAAACCAGAATATCTGACAATAATTATCATGTAGAACGGCCCAATAGGAGAAATATAAACCAGCCCATCTGACATTTGCCCGACCTACAGTATGGCCAGTCTATTCTGCCTTAATTAAATGGATGTCTTACCTGCTATACTGAGATGCACAGTTGCAGAGTCAAGTGGTCCGTATTGATTCTCAGCCTTACAGAAGTACTGCCCACTGTCCTCATTGCTGATGTTAAGGATGATGTAACTCTGCCCTGATCCTGTTTCTGAGAACCCCGTCCGTCCTTCATTCTTCTTGTACCAGGTGTATTTGTCCACTGGTGACTTGGCATCACTGCTGCAGGTCAGAGTCACTGATCTGCCCTCCACTATTTCACCAGAGGGACTGACTGTGACTGACACTGAGGTGTTCTTTGGGAAGTCTGGAGGAGAAAATGAAGACAGTTTGACATCTAGATTAACACCCACAGCTCATGTTGTGGTGACATTGAGCTGTTCATGGCATGTTATTTAGCACATGCTGACTGGGGTCCTTCCACTCCAGAGGGGGTTACTACGAAGCAAGGGTCGATGAGTTAAATATTCTAAAATGAAGTTTTATTCATAGAAAACAAGCTTAAAATGACATGGTCTAATTGACTGAACAACCAAAAACACACATTGAAGTTGAGCTTTCTTAATGAATCAGAAAATCAATGGTTATTTCTAGTTGTTTATCAAAGTTAGCTGTAGTATACCCCTTTGTTGTTTTTCAAGCTAATGCTAAGATGTAGGTCAGTAAACAAAGCCATATTTGGGTTGCTGACTCTCAGAACCAATAGATGATTTGCTAGTGACATAAACAGATGAAATTCATACATTTCTAATATCCTCTCTATACACTACTTACATCCCACTACAAGGATCACTGCCGGACCAGGGGAATCCTCTCTGCCGCTCACCGCACAGGAGTAGCTGCCTGCATCTTCCCTGCTTACCGGGTCTAGTTCCAGGTAGTTGGCCATAACCCTGACCTTGTTGGTGTAGTTCAAAGGCTGTTTGTCCCTGTACCAGGTGTAGGTGGGATTTTCACTCAAGAAGCAGGAGCCACAGGTAAGGTCTGCCCACTCGCCGTCCAAAGCTAGGTCAGGGGTCAAATCAACATGGAGCCCTGGGTAGAGTGGGGGTCATTTTCATTTGAGATTTGATTTCAAACAAAATATCTTTATTAGATCAAGTCAAACCCAGGAAAATAACAGACAGTAACATAAAGAATAAAACATTATCCTCTCAAAGCTTCTACAAGAATCTCCTATTTTATTGTTTCTGAAAATTACAGATGAAGCCAATGTTTTTTTCAATGTGAGTAATCCGCTGAGGAATGATGGACAGCGGAGATGATTGTCCTTCTAAAAGATGCATATGCTTTTCAAAAAGAATAGAGGACCAAGTCACTCTTCATATAATGAATTAAAATGCCTTTATTTGTATGGCATGTTCAATGGAAACAGAGTTGAAAAACTCTTACGCATTTCGGCTGCATGGCCTTCGTCAGGGGGGGCAAAGAAGTGATAATACAATGTCCTCTTTTGAACAGCTTTTTCCCCCAAAAAATGAGCTGTTCAAAAGAGGACATTGTATTATCATTTCTTTCCCTGACGAAGTCCAGGCAGCTGAGACGCGTTGGAGTTTTTAAACTTTGTTTTATATGAAGAATGTTGTGGTCCTTCTTTCTTTTTGATGACCAATTTACCCCTTTTACCAAAGAGCACCTTCAGTCTACCAACATCTACTACTGTGTACCTTAGCAGCGCTTCCCTTCTTTTTCTATGTACAGGCTTTTGTCGGCCTTTGTGAAGAATTTGTGCATATGCAACTCGTCCGAAAATAGCTGACTTAAACATTGACGGACAACGATTTTATCCATATTCATGTGGACGAATTCATGCCGTGGCCTTACCTGTCACATTTAACCTGACTCCTGGATTCCCCATCCATCCCCCAGGATTGACGTCAGTCCCAAACAGGAAGCTGTAGGTTCCTGAATCGCTCTCTCTCAGGTCTGTGATTCTCAGTGTACAGAGTTGGTTACTGTCCCCTAGATACTCCACACGGCCTTTGTACTCAGGGTTCAAATTCAGATCCAGAGACTCAGCACTAGGCACTTGACCTTTGAACCAGAAAGCTGTTGTGACTTTGTGACCCTTGGGAAATGTGTAAGAGCAGGGCATGGTCACAGAAGAGCCCTCTAAGGAGCAGACTCTCCTGGGGGTGTAAGTCACACTCCCGTTGTCCTGACCCAGACACCCTGAAACATAGGTCACACATCAGGATGCTGAATCGTAATTCCATCATTAATGAATTGATACTGAAGATGGTCACACTCTATATACTGTGAGAGGTCAACCTTTTGTGGTGAATGTGTTTTTACTGACAAACTAAAGGAGAAGTTTCAAGAAGTAAGAAGTACATTTGTGAAAAAAAAACAAAAAAACAAAAGAGAAGTACTGTAAGGTTTCGTTGTCAACTGGAAACTGTACACACCCTATTTTCTCTGTATGACTGTACACTACTATACGCTCAACAACTTCATCAATCCAGATCATTCCCTTTCAGGAGGTAAACAAACAAACACAACTAAAATAATATTTAATCTCACCCAGTTTACCTGTAGTCATGAGCAGGATGATTACCAGGTTGGAGTACCAGGTAACCAGGTTACTAGGTTGGAGTACCAGGTAACCAGGTAACCAGGTTACCAGGTTGGAGTACCAGGTAACCAGGTTACCAGGTTGGAGAGATCCAGCACCCTGCAGAGAAACAACATGAAGAAGAAGAGGATACAAAAGCATCATTATCATCATCATGACAGAACATACTTCATATGCAGTATACTAACCAGTCATCATCATGACAGAACATACTTCATGTACAGTATACTAACCAGTCAACATCATCATTATGACAGAACATACTTCATGTACAGTATACTAACCAGTCATCATCATGACAGAACATACTTCATGTACAGTATACTCCAGTCATCATGACAGAACATACTTCATGTACAGTATACTAACCAGTCAACATCATCATCATGACAGAACATACTTCATGTACAGTATACTAACCAGTCAACATCATGACAGAACATATTTCATGTACAGTATACTAACCAGTCAACATCATCATCATGACAGAACATACTTCATGTACAGTATACTAACCAGTCATCATCATGACAGAACATACTTCATGTACAGTATACTAACCAGTCATCATCATGACAGAACATACTTCATGTACAGTATACTAACCAGTCAACATCATCATCATGACAGAACATACTTCATGTACAGTATACTAACCAGTCAACATCATCATCATGACAGAACATACTTCATGTACAGTATACTAACCAGTCAACATCATCATCATGACAGAACATACTTCATGTACAGTATACTAACCAGTCATCATCATGACAGAACATACTTCATGTACAGTATACTAACCAGTCAACATCATCATCATGACAGAACATACTTCATGTACAGTATACTAACCAGTCATCATCATGACAGAACATACATGACAGTATACTAACCAGTCACATCATTACTTCATGTACAGTATACTAACCAGTCAACATCATCATGACAGAACATACTTCATGTACAGTATACTAACCAGTCATCATCATGACAGAACATACTTCATGTACAGTATACTAACCAGTCAACATCATCATCATCAGAACATACTTCATGACAGAACAACCAGTCAACATTCATGACAGAACATACTTCAGTATACTAACCAGTCAACATCATCATCATGACAGAACATACTTCATGTACAGTATACTAACCAGTCAACATCATCAGAACATGACAGAACATACTTCATGTACAGTATACTAACCAGTCAACATCATGACAGAACATACTTCATGTACAGTATACTAACCAGTCAACATCATGACAGAACATACTTCATGTACAGTATACTAACCAGTCATCATCATGACAGAACATACTTCATGTACAGTATACCCAGTCAACATCATCATGACAGAACATACTTCATGTACAGTATACTAACCAGTCAACATCATCATCATGACAGAACATACTTCATGTACAGTATACTAACCAGTCAACATCATGACAGAACATACTTCATGTACAGTATACTAACCAGTCAACATCATCATCATGACAGAACATACTTCATGTACAGTATACTAACCAGTCAACATCATCATGACAGAACAGAACATAACATCATCATGATACTTCATGTACAGTATACTAACCAGTCATCACATCATGACAGAACATACTTCATGTCAGTATACAACCAGTCAACATCATGACAGAACATACTTCATGTACAGTATACTAACCAGTCAACATCATCATCATGACAGAACATACTTCATGTACAGTATACTAACCAGTCAACATCATCAGAACATACTTCATGACAGAAACCAGTCAACATTCAGAACATACTTCATACAGTATACTAACCAGTCAACATCATGACAGAACATACTTCATGTACAGTATACTAACCAGTCAACATCATCATCATGACAGAACATACTTCATGTACAGTATACAACCAGTCATCATCATGACAGAACATACTTCATGTACAGTATACTAACCAGTCAACATCATCATCATGACAGAACATACTTCATGTACAGTATACTAACCAGTCAACATCATCATCATGACAGAACATACTTCATGTACAGTATACTAACCAGACAGAACATACTCAGTATACAACCAGTCATGACAGAACATACTTCATACAGTATACTAACCAGTCAACATCATGACAGAACATACTTCATGTACAGTATACTAACCAGTCAATCATCATCATGACAGAACATACTTCATGTACAGTATACTAACCAGTCAACATCATCAGTATACTAACCAGTCATCATCATGACAGAACATACTTCATGTACAGTATACTAACCAGTCAACATCATGACAGAACATACTTCATGTACAGTATACTAACCAGTCAACATCATGACAGAACATACTTCATGTACAGTATACTAACCAGTCAACATCATGACAGAACATACTTCATGTACAGTATACTAACCAGTCAACATCATCATGACAGAACATACTTCATGTACAGTATACTAACCAGTCAACATCATGACAGAACATACTTCATGTACAGTATACTAACCAGTCAACATCATCATCATGACAGAACATACTTCATGTACAGTATACTAACCAGTCAACATCATGACAGAACATACTTCATGTACAGTATACTAACCAGTCAACATCATCATTCATGACAGAACATACTTCATGTACAGTATACTAACCAGTCAACATCATCATCATGACAGAACATACTTCATGTACAGTATACTAACCAGTCATATCATGACAGAACATACTTCATGTCAGTATACAACCAGTCAACATCATCATCATGACAGAACATACTTCATGTACAGTATACTAACCAGTCAACATCATCATCATGACAGAACATACTTCATGTACAGTATACTAACCAGTCAACATCATCATCATGACAGAACATACTATACATCAACATCATCATCATGACAGAACATACTTCATGTACAGTACTAACCAGTCAACATCATCATGACAGAACATACTTCATGACAGAACATACAGTATACTAACCAGTCAACATCATCATGACATGACAGAACATACTTCATGTACAGTATACTAACCAGTCAACATCATGATCAGAAGAACATACTTCATGTACAGTATACTAACCAGTCAACATCATCATCATGACAGAACATACTTCATGTACAGTATACTAACCAGTCAACATCATGACAGAACATACTTCATGTACAGTATACTAACCAGTCAACATCATCATCATGACAGAACATACTTCATGTACAGTATACTAACCAGTCAACATCATCATGACAGAACATACTTCATGTACAGTATACTAACCAGTCAACATCATGACAGAACATACTTCATGTACAGTATACTAACCAGTCAACATCATCATCATGACAGAACATACTTCATGTATACAGTCATACAGAACATAACCAGTCAACATCATGACAGAACATACTTCATGTACAGTATACTAACCAGTCAACATCATCATCATGACAGAACATACTTCATGTACAGTATACTAACCAGTCATCATCATGACAGAACATACTTCATGTACAACCAGTATACATGAACCAGTCAACATCATCATCAGAACATACTTCATGTACAGTATACATACTTGACAGAACATACTTCATGTACAGTATACTAACCAGTCAACATCATCATCATGACAGAACATACTTCATGTACAGTATACTAACCAGTCAACATCATGACAGAACATACTTCATGTACAGTATACTAACCAGTCAACATCATCATCATGACAGAACATACTTCATGACAGAACATACAGTATACTAACCAGTCAACATCATCATCATGACAGAACATACTTCATGTACAGTATACTAACCAGTCAACATCATCATCATGACAGAACATACTTCATGTACAGTATACTAACCAGTCAACATCATCATGACAGAACATACTTCATGTACAGTATACTAACCAGTCAACATCATCATCATGACAGAACATACTTCATGTACAGTATACTAACCAGTCAACATCATCATCATGACAGAACATACTTCATGTACAGTATACTAACCAGTCAACATCATGACAGAACATACTTCATGTACAGTATACTAACCAGTCAACATCATCATCATGACAGAACATACTTCATGTACAGTATACTAACCAGTCAACATCATCATGACAGAACATACTTCATGTACAGTATACTAACCAGTCAACATCATGACAGAACATACTTCATGTACAGTATACTAACCAGTCAACATCATCATCATGACAGAACATACTTCATGTACAGTATACTAACCAGTCAACATCATGACAGAACATACTTCAACATCATCATCATGACAGAACATACTTCATGTACAGTATACTAACCAGTCAACATCATCATGACAGAACATACTTCATGTACAGTATACTAACCAGTCAACATCATCATCATGACAGAACATACTTCATGTACAGTATACTAACCAGTCAACATCATGACAGAACATACTTCATGTACAGTATACTAACCAGTCAACATCATCAGAACATACTTCATGTACAGTATACTAACCAGTCAACATCATGACAGAACATACTTCATGTACAGTATACTAACCAGTCAACATCATCATCATGACAGAACATACTTCATGTACAGTATACTAACCAGTCAACATCATCATGACAGAACATACTTCATGTACAGTATACTAACCAGTCAACATCATCAGAACATCATGACAGAACATACATTCATGTACAGTATACTAACCAGTCAACATCATGACAGAACATACTTCATGTACAGTATACTAACCAGTCAACATCATCATCATGACAGAACATACTTCATGTACAGTATACTAACCAGTCATCATCATGACAGAACATACTTCATGTACAGACAGAAGAACATACTTCATGTACAGTATACTAACCAGTCATCATCATGACAGAACATACTTCATGTACAGTATACTAACCAGTCAACATCATCATCATGACAGAACATACTTCATGTACAGTATACTAACCAGTCAACATCATCATGACAGAACATACTTCATACTTCATATACAGTATACTAACCAGTCAACATCATCATCATGACAGAACATACTTCATGTACAGTATACTAACCAGTCAACATCATCATCATGACAGAACATACTTCATGTACAGTATACTAACCAGTCATCATCATGACAGAACATACTTCATGTACAGTATACTAACCAGTCATCATCATGACAGAACATACTTCATGTACAGTATACTAACCAGTCAACATCATCATCATGACAGAACATACTTCATGTACAGTATACTAACCAGTCAACATCATGACAGAACATACTTCATGTACAGTATACTAACCAGTCAACATCATCATCATGACAGAACATACTTCATGTACAGTATACTAACCAGTCAACATCATGACAGAACATACTTCATGTACAGTATACTAACCAGTCAACATCATCATCATGACAGAACATACTTCATGTACAGTATACTAACCAGTCAACATCATCATCATGACAGAACATACTTCATGTACAGTATACTAACCAGTCAACATCATGACAGAACATACTTCATGTACAGTATACTAACCAGTCAACATCATCATCATGACAGAACATACTTCATATACTAACCAGTCACATGACAGAACATACTTCATGTACAGTATACTAACCAGTCAACATCATCATCATGACAGAACATACTTCATGTACAGTATACTAACCAGTCAACATCATCATCATGACAGAACATACTTCATGTACAGTATACTAACCAGTCAACATCATACTTCATGACAGAACATACAGAACATTTCATGTACAGTATACTAACCAGTCAACATCATCATGACAGAACATACTTCATGTACAGTATACTAACCAGTCAACATCATCATCATGACAGAACATACTTCATGACAGAACATGTACAGTATACTAACCAGTCAACATCATCATCATGACAGAACATACTTCATGTACAGTATACTAACCAGTCAACATCATCATCATGACAGAACATACTTCATGTACAGTATACTAACCAGTCATCATCATGACAGAACATACTTCATGTACAGTATACTAACCAGTCAACATCATCATCATGACAGAACATACTTCATGTACAGTATACTAACCAGTCATCATCATGACAGAACATACTTCATGTACAGTATACTAACCAGTCAACATCATCATCATGACAGAACATACTTCATGTACAGTATACTAACCAGTCAACATCATCATCATGACAGAACATACTTCATGTACAGTATACTAACCAGTCAACATCATGACAGAACATACTTCATGTACATCATCAACATCATGACAGAACATACTTCATGTACAGTATACTAACCAGTCATCATCATGACAGAACATACTTCATGTACAGTATACTAACCAGTCATCATCATGACAGAACATACTTCATGTACAGTATACTAACCAGTCAACATCATGACAGAACATACTTCATGTGCAGTATACTAACCAGTCAACATCATCATCATGACAGAACAGAACATACTTCATGTACAGTATACTAACCAGTCAACATCATGACAGAACATACTTCATGTACAGTATTCTAACCAGTCAACATCATCATCATGACAGAAGATACTTCATGTACAGTATACTAACCAGTCAACATCATGACAGAACATACTTCATGTACAGTATACTAACCAGTCAACATCATGACAGAACATACAGAACATACTTCATGTACAGTATACTAACCAGTCAACATCATCATCATGACAGAACATACTTCATGTACAGTATACTAACCAGTCATCATCATGACAGAACATACTTCATGTACAGTATACTAACCAGTCAACATCATCATCATGACAGAACATACTTCATGTACAGTATACTAACCAGTCAACATCATCATGACAGAACATACTTCATGTACAGTATACTAACCAGTCAACATCATCATGACAGAACATACTTAATGTACAGTATACTAACCAGTCAACATCATCATCATGACAGAACATACTTCATGTACAGTATACTAACCAGACAGAACATACTTCATGTACAGTATACTAACCAGTCAACATCATGACAGAACATACTTCATGTACAGTATACTAACCAGTCAACATCATGACAGAACATACTTCATGTACAGTATACTAACCAGTCAACATCATCATCATGACAGAACATACTTCATGTACAGTATACTAACCAGTCAACATCATCATCATGACAGAACATACTTCATGTACAGTATACTAACCAGTCATCATCATGACAGAACATACTTCATGTACAGTATACTAACCAGTCAACATCATCATCATGACAGAACATACTTCATGTACAGTATACTAACCAGTCATCATCATCATCATGACAGAACATACTTCATGTACAGTATACTAACCAGTCAACATCATCATGTACAGTATACTAACCAGACATCATCATCATGAACATACTTCATGTACAGTATACTAACCAGTCAACATCATCAGAACATACTTCATGTACAGATACTAACCAGTCACATCATGACAGAACATACTTCATGTACAGTATACTAACCAGTCAACATCATCATCATGACAGAACATACTTCATGTACAACCAGTATACATCAACAGAACATACTTCATGTACAGTATACAACCAGTCAACATCATGACAGAACATACTTCATGTACAGTATACTCAACATCATGACAGAACATACTTCATGTACAGTCAACCAGTCATCATCATCATGACAGAACATACTTCATGTACAGTATACTAACCAGTCAACATCATCATCATGACAGAACATACTTCATGTACAGTATACTAACCAGTCAACATCATCATCATGACAGAACATACTTCATGTACAGTATACTAACCAGTCACATCATGACAGAACATACTTCATGTACAGTATACATCAACATCATGACAGAACATACTTCATGTACAGTATACTAACCAGTCAACATCATGACAGAACATACTTCAGTATACTAACCAGTCAACATCATGACAGAACATATTCATGTACAGTATACTAACAGTCAACATCATGACAGAACATACTTCATGTACAGTATACTAACCAGTCAACATCATGACAGAACATACTTCATGTACAGTATACTAACCAGTCAACATCATCATCATGACAGAACATACTTCATGTACAGTATACTAACCAGTCATCATCATGACAGAACATAACATCATCATCATGACAGAACATACTTCATGTATACTAACCAGTCAACATCATCATCATGACAGAACATACTTCATGTACAGTATACTAACCAGTCATCATCATGACAGAACATACTTCATGTACAGTATACTAACCAGTCAACATCATCATCATGACAGAACATACTTCATGTACAGTATACTAACCAGTCAACATCATCATCATGACAGAACTTCATACTATACTATCAACATCATGACAGAACATACATGTATATACTAACCAGTCAACATCATCAGAACATACTTCATGTACAGAACCAGTCATCATCATGACAGAACATACTTCATGTACAGTATACTAACCAGTCAACATCATCATCATGACAGAACATACTTCATGTACAGTATACTAACCAGTCAACATCATGACAGAACATACTTCATGTACAGTATACTAACCAGTCAACATCATCATCAGAACATACTTCATGACAGAACTAACCAGTAACATCATCATCATGTACAGTATACTAACCAGTCAACATCATCATGACAGAACATACTTCATGTACAGTATACTAACCAGTCAACATCATCATGACAGAACATACTTCATGTACAGTATACTAACCAGTCAACATCATGACAGAACATTCATGTACTATACTAACCAGTCAACATCATCATCATGACAGAACATACTTCATGTATATACTAACCAGTCAACATCATGACAGAACATACTTCATGTACAGTATACTAACCAGTCAACATCATCATCATGACAGAACATACTTCATGTACAGTATACTAACCAGTCAACATCATCATCATGACAGAACATACTTCATGTATACTAACCAGTCATCATCATCATGACAGAACATACTTCATGTACAGTATACTAACCAGTCATCATCATGACAGAACATACTTCATGTACAGTATACTAACCAGTCAACATCATCATCATGACAGAACATACTTCATGTACAGTATACTAACCAGTCAACATCATCATGACAGAACATACTTCATGTACAGTATACTAACCAGTCAACATCATCATCATGACAGAACATACTTCATGTACAGTATACTAACCAGTCAACATCATGACAGAACATACTTCATGTACAGTATACTAACCAGTACATCATCATCATGACAGTATACTAACCAGTCAACATCATGACAGAACATACTTCATGTACAGTATACTAACCAGTCAACATCATCATCATGACAGAACATACTTCATGTACAGTATACTAACCAGTCAACATCATGACAGAACATACTTCATGTACAGTATACTAACCAGTCAACATCATGACAGAACATACTTCATGTACAGTATACTAACCAGTCAACATCATCATCATGACAGAACATACTTCATGTACAGTATACTAACCAGTCAACATCATCATCATGACAGAACATACTTCATGTACAGTATACTAACCAGTCAACATCATGACAGAACATACTTCATGACAGAACATCATCATCATGACAGAACATACTTCATGTACAGTATACTCAACCAGTCAACATCATCATCATGACAGAACATACTTCATGTACAGTATACTAACCAGTCATCATCATGACAGAACATACTTCATGTACAGTATACTAACCAGTCAACATCATGACAGAACATACTTCATGTACAGTATACTAACCAGTCATCATCATGACAGAACATACTTCATGTACAGTATACTAACCAGTCAACATCATATTTCATGACAGAACATACTTCATGACAGAACATACAGTATACTAACCAGTCAACATCATCATCATGACAGAACATACTTCATGTACATGTACATCATGTATTCATGTACAGTAACCAACCAGTCATCATCATGACAGAACATACTTCATGTACAGTATACTAACCAGTCAACATCATCATCATGACAGAACATACTTCATGTACAGTATACTAACCAGTCAACATCATGACAGAACATACTTCATGTACAGTATACTAACCAGTCATCATCATGACAGAACATACTTCATGTACAGTATACTAACCAGTCAACATCATGACAGAACATACTTCATGTACAGTATACTAACCAGTCAACATCATGACAGAACATACTTCATGTACAGTATACTAACCAGTCATCATCATGACAGAACATACTTCATGTACAGTATACTAACCAGTCAACATCATCATCATGACAGAACATACTTCATGTACAGTATACTAACCAGTCAACATCATGACAGAACATATTTCATGTACAGTATACTAACCAGTCAACATCATGACAGAACATACTTAATGTACAGTATACTAACCAGTCAACATCATCATCATGACAGAACATACTTCATGTACAGTATACTAACCAGTCAACATCATCATCATGACAGAACATACTTCATGTACAGTATACTAACCAGTCAACATCATGACAGAACATACTTCATGTACAGTATACTAACCAGTCATCATCATGACAGAACATACTTCATGTACAGTATACTAACCAGTCATCATCATGACAGAACATACTTCATATGCAGTATACTAACCAGTCAACATCATGACAGAACATACTTCATGTACAGTATACTAACCAGTCAACATCATCATCATGACAGAACATACTTCATGTACAGTATACTAACCAGTCAACATCATGACAGAACATGTACAGTATACTAACCAGTCACACATCATGACAGAACATATTCATGTACTATACTAACCAGTCAACATCATCATCATGACAGAACATACTTCATGTACAGTATACTGAACCAGTCAACATCATCATCATGACAGAACATACTTCATGTACAGTATACTAACCAGTCAACATCATCATGACAGAACATACTTCATGTACAGTATACTAACCAGTCATCATCATGACAGAACATACTTCATGTACAGTATACTAAACCAGTCAACATCATCAACAGAACATAGAACTTCATGTACAGTATACTAACCAGTCATCATCATGACAGAACATACTTCATGTACAGTATACTAACCAGTCAACATCATCATCATGACAGAACATACTTCATGTACAGTATACTAACCAGTCATCATCATGACAGAACATACTTCATGTACAGTATACTAACCAGTCAACATCATCATCATGACAGAACATACTTCATGTACAGTATACTAACCAGTCAACATCATCATCATGACAGAACATACTTCATGTACAGTATACTAACCAGTCAACATCATGACAGAACATACTTCATGTACAGTATACTAACCAGTCAACATCATCATCATGACAGAACATACTTCATGTACAGTATACTAACCAGTCAACATCATGACAGAACATACTTCATGTACAGTATACTAACCAGTCAACATCATGACAGAACATACTTCATGTACAGTATACTAACCAGTCAACATCATCATCATGACAGAACATACTTCATGTACAGTATACTAACCAGTCAACATCATCATCATGACAGAACATACTTCATGTACAGTATACTAACCAGTCAACATCATCATCATGACAGAACATACTTCATGTACAGTATACTAACCAGTCAACATCATGACAGAACATACTTCATGTACAGTATACTAACCAGTCAACATCATCATCATGACAGAACATACTTCATGTACAGTATACTTCAACATCATGACAGAACATACTTCATGTACAGTATACTAACCAGTCAACATCATCATCATGACAGAACATACTTCATGTACAGTATACTAACCAGTCAACATCATCATCATGACAGAACATACTTCATGTACAGTATACTAACCAGTCAACATCATGACAGAACATACTTCATGTACAGTATACTAACCAGTCAACATCATCATCATGACAGAACATACTTCATGTACAGTATACTACTTCATGTACAACCAGTCATCATCATCATGACAGAACATACTTCATGTACAGTATACTAACCAGTCAACATCATGACAGAACATACTTCATGTACAGTATACTAACCAGTCAACATCATGACAGAACATACTTCATGTACAGTATACTAACCAGTCAACATCATCATCATGACAGAACATACTTCATGTATTCATGCAGTATACTAACCAGTCAACATCATCATCATGACAGAACATACTTCATGTACAGTATACTAACCAGTCATCATCATGACAGAACATACTTCATGTACAGTATACAACCAGTCATCATGACAGAACATACTTCATGTACAGTATACTAACCAGTCAACATCATGACAGAACATACTTCATGTACAGTATACTAACCAGTCATCATCATGACAGAACATACTTCATGTACAGTATACTAACCAGTCATCATCATGACAGAACATACTTCATGACAGAACATACTTCATGTACAGTATACTAACCAGTCATCATCATGACAGAACATACTTCATGTACAGTATACTAACCAGTCAACATCATCATCATGACAGAACATACTTCATGTACAGTATACTAACCAGTCAACATCATGACAGAACATACTTCATGTACAGTATACTAACCAGTCAACATCATGACAGAACATACTTCATGTACAGTATACTAACCAGTCAACATCATGACAGAACATACTTAATGTACAGTATACTAACCAGTCAACATCATCATCATGACAGAACATACTTAATGTACAGTATACTGAACCAGTCAACATCATCATCATGACAGAACATACTTCATGTACAGTATACTAACCAGTCATCATCATGACAGAACATACTTCATGTACAGTATACTAACCAGTCAACATCATGACAGAACATACTTCATGTACAGTATACTAACCAGTCAACATCATCATCATGACAGAACATACTTCATGTACAGTATACTAACCAGTCAACATCATCATCATGACAGAACATACTTCATGTACAGTATACTGAACCAGTCAACATCATCATCATGACAGAACATACTTCATGTACAGTATACTAACCAGTCAACATCATGACAGAACATACTTCATATGCAGTATACTAACCAGTCAACATCATGACAGAACATACTGCATATGCAGTATACGAACCAGTCAACATCATCATCATGACAGAACATACTTCATGTACAGTATACTAACCAGTCAACATCATCATCATGACAGAACATACTTCATGTACAGTATACTAACCAGTCAACATCATCATCATGACAGAACATACTTCATGTACAGTATACTAACCAGTCAACATCATGACAGAACATACTTAATGTACAGTATACTAACCAGTCAACATCATCATCATGACAGAACATACTTAATGTACAGTATACTGAACCAGTCAACATCATCATCATGACAGAACATACTTCATGTACAGTATACTAACCAGTCATCATCATGACAGAACATACTTCATATGCAGTATACTAACCAGTCAACATCATGACAGAACATACTTCATATGCAGTATACTAACCAGTCAACATCATCATCATGACAGAACATACTTCATGTACAGTATACTAACCAGTCATCATCATGACAGAACATACTTCATGTACAGTATACTAACCAGTCATCATCATGACAGAACATACTTCATGTACAGTATACTAACCAGTCATCATCATGACAGAACATATGACTTCATGTACAGTATACAGAACAACTTCATGTACAATACTAACCAGTCACATCATCATCATGACAGAACATACTTCATGTACAGTATACTAACCAGTCAACATCATGACAGAACATACTTCATGTACAGTATACTAACCAGTCAACATCATCATCATGACAGAACATACATCATGTACAGTATACTAACCAGTCAACATCATCATCATGACAGAACATACTTCATGTACAGTATACTAACCAGTCAACATCATGACAGAACATACTTAATGTACAGTATACTGAACCAGTCAACATCATCATCATGACAGAACATACTTCATGTACAGTATACTAACCAGTCAACATCATGACAGAACATACTTCATATGCAGTATACTAACCAGTCAACATCATGACAGAACATACTTCATGTACAGTATACTAACCAGTCAACATCATCATCATGACAGAACATACTTCATGTACAGTATACTAACCAGTCAACATCATCATCATGACAGAACATACTTCATGTACAGTATACTAACCAGTCAACATCATGACAGAACATACTTCATGTACAGTATTCTAACCAGTCAACATCATCATCATGACAGAACATACTTCATGTACAGTATACTAACCAGTCATCATCATGACAGAACATACTTCATGTACAGTATACTAACCAGTCAACATCATGACAGAACATACTTCATGTACAGTATACTAACCAGTCATCATCATGACAGAACATACTTCATGTACAGTATACTAACCAGTCAACATCATCATCATGACAGAACATACTTCATGTACAGTATACTAACCAGTCAACATCATGACAGAACATACTTCATGTACAGTATACTAACCAGTCAACATCATGACAGAACATATTTCATGTACAGTATACTAACCAGTCAACATCATGACAGAACATACTTAATGTACAGTATACTAACCAGTCAACATCATCATCATGACAGAACATACTTAATGTACAGTATACTGAACCAGTCAACATCATCATCATGACAGAACATACTTCATGTACAGTATACTAACCAGTCATCATCATGACAGAACATACTTCATGTACAGTATACTAACCAGTCAACATCATCATCATGACAGAACATACTTCATGTACAGTATACTAACCAGTCAACATCATGACAGAACATACTTCATGTACAGTATACTAACCAGTCAACATCATCATCATGACAGAACATACTTCATGTACAGTATACTAACCAGTCAACATCATGACAGAACATACTTCATGTACAGTATACTAACCAGTCAACATCATGACAGAACATATTTCATGTACAGTATACTAACCAGTCAACATCATGACAGAACATACTTAATGTACAGTATACTAACCAGTCAACATCATCATCATGACAGAACATACTTCATGTACAGTATACTAACCAGTCAACATCATCATCATGACAGAACATACTTCATGTACAGTATACTAACCAGTCATCATCATGACAGAACATACTTCATGTACAGTATACTAACCAGTCATCATCATGACAGAACATACTTCATGTACAGTATACTAACCAGTCATCATCATGACAGAACATACTTCATGTACAGTATACTAACCAGTCAACATCATCATCATGACAGAACATACTTCATGTACAGTATACTAACCAGTCAACATCATGACAGAACATACTTCATGTACAGTATACTAACCAGTCAACATCATGACAGAACATACTTCATGTACAGTATACTAACCAGTCAACATCATGACAGAACATACTTCAATGTACAGTATACTAACCAGTCATCATCATCATGACAGAACATACTTCATGTACAGTATACTGAACCAGTCATCATCATGACAGAACATACTTCATGTACAGTATACTAACCAGTCAACCAGTCATCATCATCATCATCACAGAACATACTTCATGTACAGTATACTAACCAGTCAACATCATCATCATGACAGAACATACTTCATGTACAGTATACTAACCAGTCATCATCATGACAGAACATACTTCATGTACAGTATACTAACCAGTCAACATCATCATCATGACAGAACATACTTCATGTACAGTATACTAACCAGTCAACATCATCATCATGACAGAACATACTTCATGTACAGTATACTAACCAGTCATCATCATGACAGAACATACTTCATATACAGTATACAGTATATCTAACCAGTCAGTATACATCATCATCATGACAGAACATACTTCATGTACAGTATACTAACCAGTCAACATCATCATCATGACAGAACATACTTCATGTACAGTATACTAACCAGTCATCATCATGACAGAACATACTTCATGTACAGTATACTAACCAGTCATCATCATCATGACAGAACATACTTCATGTACAGTATACTAACCAGTCATCATCATCATCATGACAGAACATACTTCATGTACAGTATACTAACCAGTCAAGAACATCTTCATGTACAGTATTCAACCAGTCAACATCATCATCATGACAGAACATACTTCATGTACAGTATACTAACCAGTCAACATCATGACAGAACATACTTCATGTACAGTATACTAACCAGTCAACATCATGACAGAACATACTTCATGACAGTATACTAACCAGTCAACATCATCATCATGACAGAACATACTTCATGTACAGTATACTAACCAGTCATCATCATCATCATGACAGAACATACTTCATGTACAGTATACTAACCAGTCAACATCATGACAGAACATACTTCATGTACAGTATACTAACCAGTCAACATCATCATCATGACAGAACATGACAGAACTAACCAGTCATCATCATTACTTCATGTACAGTATACTAACCAGTCAACATCATGATGACAGAACATACTTCATGTACAGTATACTAACCAGTCAACATCATGACAGAACATACTTCATGTACAGTATACTAACCAGTCAACATCATCATCATGACAGAACATACTTCATGTGCAGTATACTAACCAGTCAACATCATGACAGAACATACTTCATGTACAGTATACTAACCAGTCAACATCATCATCATGACAGAACATACTTCATGTACAGTATACTAACCAGTCAACATCATGACAGAACATACTTCATGTACAGTATACTAACCAGTCAACATCATCATCATGACAGAACATACTTCATGTACAGTATACTAACCAGTCATCATCATGACAGAACATACTTCATGTACAGTATACTAACCAGTCATCATCATGACAGAACATACTTCATGTACAGTATACTAACCAGTCATCATCATGACAGAACATACTTCATGTACAGTATACTAACCAGTCAACATCATCATCATGACAGAACATACTTCATGTACAGTATACTAACCAGTCAACATCATGACAGAACATACTTCATGTACAGAACATCAACATCATGACAGAACATATTTCATGTACAGTATACTAACCAGTCAACATCATGACAGAACATACTTCATGTACAGTATACTAACCAGTCAACATCATCATCATGACAGAACATACTTCATGTACAGTATACTGAACCAGTCAACATCATGACAGAACATACTTCATGTACAGTATACTAACCAGTCAACATCATGACAGAACATACTTAATGTACAGTATACTAACCAGTCAACATCATCATCATGACAGAACATACTTCATGTACAGTATACTAACCAGTCAACATCATGACAGAACATACTTCATGTACAGTATACTAACCAGTCAACATCATCATCATGACAGAACATACTTCATGTACAGTATACTAACCAGTCAACATCATGACAGAACATACTTCATGTACAGTATACTAACCAGTCAACATCATGACAGAACATCATGTACAGAACTATCAACATCATGACATGTACAGTATACATCAACCAGTCAGTATACTAACCAGTCATCATCATCATGACAGAACATACTTCATGTACAGTATACTAACCAGTCAACATCATCATCATGACAGAAGATACTTCATGTACAGTATACTAACCAGTCATCATCATGACAGAACATACTTCATGTACAGTATACTAACCAGTCAACATCATCATCATGACAGAACATACTTCATGTACAGTATACTAACCAGTCAACATCATGACAGAACATACTTCATGTACAGTATACTAACCAGTCAACTTCATGACAGAACATACTTCATGTACAGTATACTAACCAGTCAACATCATGACAGAACATACTTAATGTACAGTATACTAACCAGTCAACATCATCATCATGACAGAACATACTTCATGTACAGTATACTAACCAGTCAACATCATGACAGAACATACTTCATGTACAGTATTCTAACCAGTCAACATCATCATCATGACAGAAGATACTTCATGTACAGTATAACCAGTCATCATCATGACCAGTCATGTACAGTATACTAACCAGTCATCATCACATGACAGAACATACTTCATGTACAGTATACTAACCAGTCAACATCATGACAGAACATACTTCATGTACAGTATACTAACCAGTCATCATCATCAGAACATCTTCATGTCATCATCATGAACATACTTCATGTACAGTATACTAACCAGTCAACATCATCATCATGACAGAACATACTTCATGTACAGTATACTAACCAGTCATCATCATGACAGAACATACTTCATGTACAGTATACTAACCAGTCAACATCATGACAGAACATACTGCATATGCAGTATACGAACCAGTCAACATCATCATCATGACAGAACATACTTCATGTACAGTATACTAACCAGTCAACATCATCATCATGACAGAAGATACTTCATGTACAGTATACTAACCAGTCATCATCATGACAGAACATACTTCATGTACAGTATACTAACCAGTCAACATCATCATCATGACAGAACATACTTCATGTACAGTATACTAACCAGTCAACATCATCATCATGACAGAACATACTTCATGTACAGTATACTGAACCAGTCAACATCATGACATCATGACAGAACATCAACATCATCATCATGACAGAACATACTTCATGTACAGTATACTAACCAGTCAACATCATGACAGAACATACTTCATGTACAGTATACTAACCAGTCAACATCATGACAGAACATACTTCATGTACAGTATACTAACCAGTCAACATCATGACAGAACATACTTCATGTACAGTATACTAACCAGTCAACATCATCATCATGACAGAACATACTTCATGTACAGTATACTAACCAGTCAACATCATGACAGAACATCATGACAGAACCATAACATCATCATCATGACAGAACATACTTCATGTACAGTATAACCAGTCAACCAGTCAACATCATCATCATGACAGAACATACTTCATGTACAGTATACTAACCAGTCATCATCATGACAGAACATACTTCATGTACAGTATACTAACCAGTCAACATCATCATCATGACAGAACATACTTCATGTACAGTATACTAACCAGTCAACATCATCAGAACATACTTCATGTACAGTATACTAACCAGTACATCATCATGACAGAACATACTTAATGTACAGTATACTAACCAGTCAACATCATCATGACAGAACATACTTCATGTACAGTATACTAACCAGTCAACATCATCATCATGACAGAACATACTTCATGTACAGTATACTAACCAGTCAACATCATCATCATGACAGAACATACATTCATGTACAGTATACTAACCAGTCAACATCATCATCATGACAGAACATACTTCATGTACAGTATACTAACCAGTCATCATCATGACAGAACATACTTCATGTACAGTATACTAACCAGTCAACATCATCATCATGACAGAACATACTTCATGTACAGTATACTAACCAGTCAACATCATGACAGAACATACTTCATGACAGTAACTATACTCATCAGAACATATTTCATGTACAGTATACTAACCAGTCATCATCATGACAGAACATACTTCATGTACAGTATACTAACCAGTCAACATCATCATCATGACAGAACATACTTCATGTACAGTATACTAACCAGTCAACATCATCATCATGACAGAACATACTTCATGTACAGTATACTAACCAGTCATCATCATGACAGAACATACTTCATGTACAGTATACTAACCAGTCAACATCATGACAGAACATCATCATGACAGAACATACTTCATGTACAGTATACTAACCAGTCAACATCATGACAGAACATACTTCATGTACAGTATACTAACCAGTCAACATCATCATCATGACAGAACATACTTCATGTACAGTATACTAACCAGTCAACATCATCAGAACATCATGACAGAACATACATCATGACAGAACATACTTCATGTACAGTATACTAACCAGTCAACATCATGACAGAACATACTTCATGTACAGTATACTAACCAGTCAACATCATCATCATGACAGAACATACTTCATGTACAGTATACTAACCAGTCAACATCATCATCATGACAGAACATACTTCATGTACAGTATACTAACCAGTCATCATCATGACAGAACATACTTCATGTACAGTATACTAACCAGTCAACATCATCATCATGACAGAACATACTTCATGTACAGTATACTAACCAGTCAACATCATCATCAGAACATACTTCATGTACAGTATACTAACCAGTCATCATCATGACAGAACATACTTCATGACAGTATACTAACCAGTCAACATCATCATCATGACAGAACATACTTCATGTACAGTATACTAACCAGTCAACATCATGACAGAACATACTTCATGTACAGTATACTAACCAGTCAACATCATGACAGAACATACTTCATGTACAGTATACTAACCAGTCATCATCATGACAGAACATACTTCATGTACAGTATACTAACCAGTCAACATCATCATCATGACAGAACATACTTCATGTACAGTATACTAACCAGTCAACATCATCATGACAGAACATACTTCATGTACAGTATACTAACCAGTCAACATCATCATCATGACAGAACATACTTCATGTACAGTATACTAACCAGTCAACATCATGACAGAACATGACAGAAGTATACTAACCAGTCATCATCATGACAGAACATACTTCATGTACAGTATACTAACCAGTCAACATCATCATCATGACAGAACATACTTCAGTATACAGTATACCAGTCAACATCATGACAGAACATACTTCATGTACAGTATACTAACCAGTCAACATCATCATCATGACAGAACATACTTCATGTACAGTATACTAACCAGTCAACATCATGACAGAACATACTTCATGTACAGTATACTAACCAGTCAACATCATCATCATGACAGAACATACTTAATGTACAGTATACTAACCAGTCAACATCATCATCATGACAGAACATACTTCATGTACAGTATACTAACCAGTCAACATCATCATCATGACAGAACATACTTCATGTACAGTATACTAACCAGTCAACATCATGACAGAACATACTTCATGACAGAAACCAGTAACATCATCATGACAGAACATACTTCATGTATATACTAACCAGTCATCATCATGACAGAACATACTTCATGTACAGTATACTAACCAGTCAACATCATGACAGAACATACTTCATGTACAGTATACTAACCAGTCATCATCATGACAGAACATACTTCATGTACAGTATACTAACCAGTCAACATCATCATCATGACAGAACATACTTCATGTACAGTATACTAACCAGTCAACATCATGACAGAACATACTTCATGTACAGTATACTAACCAGTCATCATCATGACATCATGTACAGAACATACTTCATGTACAGTATACTAACCAGTCAACATCATGACAGAACATACTTCATGTACAGTATACTAAGAAGATACCAGTCAGTATACAACCAGTCACATCATCATGACAGAACATACTTCAGAATACAACCAGTCAACATCATCATCATGACAGAACATACTTCATGTACAGTATACTAACCAGTCAACATCATCATCTTCATGACAGAACATACTTCATGTACAGTATACTAACCAGTCAACATCATCATCATGACAGAACATACTTCATATGCAGTATACTAACCAGTCAAAATCATCATGACAGAACATACTATACATATGCAGTATACTAACCAGTCATCATCATGACAGAACATACTTCATGTACAGTATACTAACCAGTCAACATCATCATCATGACAGAACATACTTCATGTACAGTATACTAACCAGTCATCATCATGACAGAACATACTTCATGTACAGTATACTAACCAGTCAACATCATCATGACAGAACATACTTCATGTACAGTATACTAACCAGTCAACATCATCATCATGACAGAACATACTTCATGTACAGTATACTAACCAGTCAACATCATGACAGAACATACTTAATGTACAGTATACTAACCAGTCAACATCATCATCATGACAGAAGATACTTCATGTACAGTATACTAACCAGTCAACATCATCATCATGACAGAACATACTTCATGTACAGTATACTAACCAGTCAACATCATCATCATGACAGAACATACTTCATGTACAGTATACTAACCAGTCATCATCATGACAGAACATACTTCATGTACAGTATACTAACCAGTCAACATCATCATCATGACAGAACATACTTCATGTACAGTATACTAACCAGTCAACATCATCATCATGACAGAACATACTTCATGTACAGTATACTAACCAGTCAACATCATCATCATGACAGAACATACTTCATGTACAGTATACTAACCAGTCAACATCATCATCATGACAGAACATACTTCATGTACAGTATACTAACCAGTCATCATCATGACAGAACATACTTCATGTACAGTATACTAACCAGTCAACATCATCATCATGACAGAACATACTTCATGTACAGTATACTAACCAGTCATCATCATCAGAACATCTTCATGACAGAACATACTTCATGTGCTTCAGTATACTAACCAGTCAACATCATCATCATGACAGAACATACTTCATGTACAGTATACTAACCAGTCATCATCATGACAGAACATACTTCATGTACAGTATACTAACCAGTCAACATCATCATCATGACAGAAAATACTTCATGTACAGTATACTAACCAGTCAACATCATCATCATGACAGAACATACTTCATGTACAGTATACCTAACCAGTCAACATCATCATCATGACAGAACATACTTCATGTATACTCAATGCAAAATAATATGAGGACAGTCAACATCAACCAGTCATCATGACAGAACATACTTCATGTACAGTATACTAACCCAGTCAACATCATCATCATGACAGAACATACTTCATATGCAGTATACTAACCGAGTCAACATCATGACAGAACATGCCCAATGTACGAGTATACTAACCGGGAGTCAACATCATCATCATGACAGAACATGCACTTCATGTACAGTATACTAACCAGTCAGCATCATCATCATGAGAGAACATACTTAATGTACAGTATACTGAACCAGTCAACATCATCATCATGACAGAACATACTTCATGTACAGTATACTAACCAGTCAACATCATCATCATGACAGAACATACTTCATGTACAGTATACTAACCAGTCAACATCATCATCATGACAGAACATACTTCATGTACAGTATACTAACCAGTCATCATCATGACAGAACATACTTCATGTACAGTATACTAACCAGTCAACATCATCATCATGACAGAACATACTTCATGTACAGTATACTAACCAGTCATCATCATGACAGAACATACTTCATGTACAGTATACTAACCAGTCAACATCATGACAGAACATATTTCATGTACAGTATACTAACCAGTCAACATCATGACAGAACATACTTCATGTACAGTATACTAACCAGTCAACATCATCATCATGACAGAACATACTTCATGTACAGTATACTAACCAGTCATCATCATGACAGAACATACTTCATGTACAGTATACTAACCAGTCAACATCATCATCATGACAGAACATACTTCATGTACAGTATACTAACCAGTCATCATCATGACAGAACATACTTCATGTACAGTATACTAACCAGTCATCATCATGACAGAACATACTTCATGTACAGTATACTAACCAGTCAACATCATCATCATGACAGAACATACTTCATGTACAGTATACTAACCAGTCATCATCATGACAGAACATACTTCATGTACAGTATACTAACCAGTCATCATCATGACAGAACATACTTCATGTACAGTATACTAACCAGTCAACATCATCATCATGACAGAAAATACTTCATGTACAGTATACTGAACCAGTCAACATCATCATTATGACAGAAAATACTTCATGTACAGTATACTAACCAGTCATCATCATGACAGAACATACTTAATGTACAGTATACTAACCAGTCATCATCATGACAGAACATACTTAATGTACAGTATACTAACCAGTCATCATCATGACAG
>NC_068425.1:33316010-33337143 GCF_023373465.1 Oncorhynchus keta | reverse complement strand
GGCTCATCCCAGTGTTTGACAACGGTTTCCGTAGCCACTGAACTATCTTGATTAAAAACAACTTTGAAATGATTGTTCTGTTTGTGCAGCATGTGTTTAGTGATGGGAACAACGTGCCTGTTTCCTCTCCCTGTCGTTGTGATTTAGTGACAGTAACTGTTTGGAAGCACCTGTATCAGTTTCCTTTGTACCTTTCTGTTTCACCGTTTATTTGATTGATGCACGTGTGATGGACTTGTCCCCTCAGCTGTCAGTACTTCTGTCTCTGTTCTGTCTGCTGTCAGACCACGTCTCTCTCTGTTCTGATCTGTCTGCTGTTGTCAGAGCACTTCTCTCTCTGTTCTGATCTGTCTGCTGTTGTCAGACCACGTCTCTCTCTGTTCTGATCTGCTGTTGTCTGACCACGTCTCTCTCTGTTCTGATCTGTCTGCTGTTGTCTAACCACGTCTCTCTCTGTTCTGATCTGTCTGCTGTTGTCAGACCACGTCTCTCTCTGTTCTGATCTGTCTGCTGTTGTCTAACCACGTCTCTTTCTGTTTCTGTTCTGAGTACTTCTGTCTGCTGTCTGTCTGCTGTCAGACCACGTCTCTCTCTGTTCTGATCTGTCTGCTGTTGTCTAACCACGTCTCTCTCTGTTCTGATCTGTCTGCTGTTGTCTAGACCACGTCTCTCTCTGTTCTGATCTGTCTGCTGTTGTCTGACCACGTCTCTCTCTGTTCTGATCTGTCTGCTGTTGTCTAACCACGCTCTCTCTGTTCTGATCTGTCTGCTGTTGTCAGACCCGTCTCTCTCTGTTCTGGATCTGTCTGCTGTTGTCAGACCACGTCTCTCTCTGTTCTGATCTGTCTGCTGTCAGTACTTCTGTCTCTGTTCTGATCTGTCTGCTGTCAGACCACGTCTCTCTCTGTTCTGATCTGCTGTTGTCTAACCACGTCTCTCTCTGTTCTGATCTGTCTGCTGTTGTCTAACCACGTCTCTCTCTGTTCTGATCTGTCTGCTGTCAGACCACGTCTCTCTCTGTTCTGATCTGCTGTTGTCTGACCACGTCTCTCTCTGTTCTGATCTGTCTGCTGTTGTCTAACCACGTCTCTCTCTGTTCTGATCTGTCTGCTGTTGTCTAACCACGTCTCTCTCTGTTCTGATCTGTCTGCTGTTGTCTGACCACGTCTCTCTCTGTTCTGATCTGTCTGCTGTCAGTACTTCTGTCTCTGTTCTGATCTGTCTGCTGTTGTCTAACCACGTCTCTCTCTGTTCTGATCTGTCTGCTGTTGTCTGACCCCGTCTCTCTCTGTTCTGATCTGTCTGCTGTTGTCTAACCACGTCTCTCTCTGTTCTGATCTGCTGTCTCTCTCTCTGTTCTGTCTGCTGTTGTCTAACCACGTCTCTCTCTGTTCTGATCTGTCTGCTGTTGTCTGACCACGTCTCTCTCTGTTCTGATCTGTCTGCTGTTGTCTGACCACGTCTCTCTCTGTTCTGGATCTGTCTGCTGTTGTCTAACCACGTCTCTCTCTGTTCTGATCTGTCTGCTGTTGTCTAACCACGTCTCTCTCTGTTCTGATCTGTCTGCTGTTGTCTAGCCACGTCTCTCTCTGTTCTGATCTGTCTGCTGTTGTCTAGCACGTCTCTCTCTGTTCTGATCTGTCTGCTGTTGTCTGACCACGTCTCTCTCTGTTCTGATCTGTCTGCTGTTGTCTAACCACGT
Source organism: Oncorhynchus keta (assembly GCF_023373465.1). Taxonomy (NCBI): domain Eukaryota; kingdom Metazoa; phylum Chordata; class Actinopteri; order Salmoniformes; family Salmonidae; genus Oncorhynchus; species Oncorhynchus keta. The sequence goes on along the minus strand of NC_068425.1, from coordinate 33,335,441 downwards.
CTCTCTCTGTTCTGATCTGTCTGCTGTTGTCTGACCAGTCTCTCTCTGTTCTGATCTGTCTGCTGTTGTCTGACCCGTCTCTCTGTTCTGGATCTGTCTGCTGTTGTCTGACCACGTCTCTCTCTGTTCTGATCTGTCTGCTGTTGTCTAACCACGTCTCTCTCTGTTCTGTTCTGTCTGCTGTTGTCTAACCACGTCTCTCTCTGTTCTGATCTGTCTGCTGTTGTCTAACCACGTCTCTCTCTGTTCTGATCTGCATCTGCTGTTGTCTAACCACGTCTCTCTCTGTTCTGATCTGTCTGCTGTTGTCTAACCCGTCTCTCTCTCTGTTCTGATCTGTCTGCTGTTGTCTAACCCGTCTCTCTCTGTTCTGATCTGTCTGCTGTTGTCTAGCCACGTCTCTCTCTGTTCTGATCTATCTGCTGTTGTCTAACCACGTCTCTCTCTGTTCTGATCTGTCTGCTGTTGTCAGACCACGTCTCTCTCTGTTCTGATCTGTCTGCTGTTGTCTGACCACGTCTCTCTCTGTTCTGATCTGTCTGCTGTTGTCTAACCACGTCTCTCTCTGTTCTGATCTGTCTGCTGTTGTCTGACCACGTCTCTCTCTGTTCTGATCTGTCTGCTGTTGTCTAACCCGTCTCTCTCTGTTCTGAACTGTCTGCTGTTGTCTGTCTCTCTCTGTTCTGATCTGTCTGCTGTTGTCTACCACGTCTCTCTCTGTTCTGATCTGTCTGCTGTTGTCTAACCACGTCTCTCTCTGTTCTGATCTGTCTGCTGTTGTCTAACCACGTCTCTCTCTGTTCTGATCTGTCTGCTGTTGTCTAACCCGTCTCTCTCTGTTCTGATCTGTCTGCTGTTGTCTAACCACGTCTCTCTCTGTTCTGATCTGTCTGCTGTTGTCTGACCCGTCTCTCTCTGTTCTGATCTGTCTGCTGTTGTCTAACCACGTCTCTCTCTGTTCTGATCTGTCTGCTGTTGTCTGACCACGTCTCTCTCTGGGTATCAACACCATTTATTAAACGTGTATTCATTCATCCCTCTTTCAGGCAGGGGTACGGTGGTGACTGGCACTTTGGAGAGGGGTGTCATTAAGAAGGGCGACGACTGTGAGTTTGTGGGGCACAACCGTGCCTTTAAGTCTGTGGTCACTGGTAAGTGAATGGGGAGCCACACCACTATAGAAAGATTGATTTCAATTTTAGAGCTGTAGCACACAGGGTAACATATGCTGTAAAACTGTGTTCATATTACTAGAATTATTCCTGTAAGTACAGTTTAACACTAATTGCTGTTCATTGTCACAGTGTAGTGACAGAACTAGCCCTAAACCCTAGTACAGAGTACTGACAGAACTAGCCCTAACCCCTAGTACAGAGTACTGATAGAACTAGCCCTAATCCCTAGTACAGAGTGGTGACAGAACTAGCCCTAACCCCTAGTACAGAGTGGTGATAGAACTAGCCCTAACCCCTAGTACAGAGTACTGACAGAACTAGCCCTAACCCCTAGTACAGAGTGGTGACAGAACTAGCCCTAACCCCTAGTACAGTGTAGTGACAGAACTAGCCCTAACCCCTAGTACAGTGTAGTGACAGAACTAGCCCTAACCCCTAGTACAGAGTGGTGATAGAACTAGTCCTAACCCCTAGTACAGTGTAGTGACAGAACTAGCTCTAACCCCTAGTACAGTGTAGTGACAGAACTAGCTCTAACCCCTAGTACAGAGTGGTGACAGAACTAGCTCTAACCCCTAGTACAGAGTACTGATAGAACTAGCTCTAACCCCTAGTACAGTGTAGTGACAGAACTAGCCCTAACCTTTAGTACAGAGTGGTGACAGAACTAGCTCTAACCCCTAGTACAGAGTGGTGACAGAACTAGCTCTAACCCCTAGTACAGAGTGGTGACAGAACTAGCTCTAACCCCTAGTACAGAGTACTGACAGAACTAGCTCTAACCCCTAGTACAGAGTACTGACAGAACTATCTCTAACCCCTAGTACAGTGTGGTGACAGAACTAGCTCTAACCCCTAGTACAGAGTGGTGACAGAACTAGCTCTAACCCCTAGTACAGTGTAGTGACAGAACTAGCTCTAACCCCTAGTACAGAGTGGTGACAGAACTAGCTCTAACCCCTAGTACAGTGTAGTGACAGAACTAGCTCTAACCCCTAGTACAGAGTGGTGACAGAACTAGCTCTAACCCCTAGTACAGTGTAGTGACAGAACTAGCTCTAAACCCTAGTACAGAGTGGTGACAGAACTAGCTCTAACCCCTAGTACAGTGTAGTGACAGAACTAGCTCTAACCCCTAGTACAGAGTGGTGACAGAACTACAACTAACCCCTAGTACAGTGTAGTGACAGACTAGCTCTAACCCTAGTACAGTGTAGTGACAGAACTGGCTCTAACCCCTAGTACAGTGTAGTGACAGAACTAGCTCCTGGCCTGGTACAGTGTAGTGACCACTGCACTCTAGCCCCTAGTACAGTGTAGTGACAGAAGACTAACCCCTTGTACAGTGTAGTGACAGAACTAGCTCTAACCCCTAGTACAGAGTGGTGACAGAACTAGCTCTAACCCATAGTACAAGTGGTGACAGAACTAGCTCTAACCCTAGTACAGTGTAGTGACAGTTCACTCTAACCCTAGTACAGTGTGGTGACAGTACTGGCTCTAACCCCCCTAGTACAGTGTGGTGACTACTGGCTCTCCCCTAGTACAGTGTGGTGACTCTCTCTAACCCCCTAGTACAGAGTGGTGATAGCTCTAACCCCTAGTACAGTGTAGTGACAGTACTAGCTCTAACCCCTAGTACAGTGTAGTGACAGAACTAGCTCTAACCCCTAGTACAGTGTAGTGACAGAACTAGCTCTAACCCTAGTACAGTGTAGACAGAACTAGCTCTAACCCCTAGTACAGTGTAGTGACAGGACTACAACTAACCCCTTGTACAGTGTAGTGACAAACCAGCTCTAACCCCTAGTACAGAGTGGTGACAGAACTAGCTCTAACCCTAGTACAGAGTGGTGACAGAACTAGCTCCAGGTCTAGTACAGTGTAGTGACAGTACTGGCTCTAACCCCAGTACAGTGTGGTGACAGTACTAGCTCAACAGAAAGTGGTGACAGTACTAGCTCTAACCCCCCTATACAGATGGTGACAGAACTAGGCTCTAACACCCAGAGTTACAACTACAACAGTTTTTCTCCACTGCACTTCTAGCACCAATTACCCCAAATAAGACTACTGGACAGTTACCCAAAATATCCCTCTGGTAACCCATCAACTCCATCAAACCTCAAAACAGCACCGTTCTGGTTCTTCCTTCACCTCCCGTCTCCATCTCTTTCTTTCCCTCGCTCCCCCTCTCTCCTCCCCAGGCATTGAGATGTTCCGCCAGTCTCTGGACAGAGCAGAGGCAGGCCTGGGGCTCTGGTCCGAGGGCTGAAGAGGGAGGACATTAGAGAGGGATGGTTATGGCAAACCAGGCTCCATCCAGCCCCACCATATCAGGCCCAGGTCTGTATCATATCAGGCCCAGGTCTGTATCATATCAGAAAGTCCAGGCCCAGGTCTGTATCATATCAGAAAGTCCAGGCCCAGGTCTGTATCATATCATAAAGTCCAGGCCCAGGTCTGTATCATATCATAAAGTCCAGGCCCAGGTCTGTATCATATCATAAAGTCCAGGCCCAGGTCTGTATCATATCATAAAGTCCAGGCCCAGGTCTGTATCATATCATAAAGTCCAGGCCCAGGTCTGTATCATATCAGAAAGTCCAGGCCCAGGTCTGTATCATATCATAAGGTCCAGGCCCAGGTCTGTATCATATCATAAAGTCCAGGCCCAGGTCTGTATCATATCATAACGTCCAGGCCCAGGTCTGTATCATATCATAAAGTCCAGGTCTGTATCATATCATAAAGTCCAGGCCCAGGTCTGTATCGTATCATAAAGTCCAGGCCCAGGTCTGTATCATATCATAAAGTCCAGGCCCAGGTCTGTATCATATCATAAAGTCCAGGCCCAGGTCTGTATCAGATCATATAGTCCAGGTCTGTATCATATCATAACGTCCAGGCCCAGGTCTGTATCATATCATAACGTCCAGGCCCAGGTCTGTATCATATCATAAAGTCCAGGCCCAGGTCTGTATCATATCATAAAGTCCAGGCCCAGGTCTGTATCATATCATAAGGTCCAGGCCCAGGTCTGTATCATATCATAAAGTCCAGGTCTGTATCATATCATAAAGTCCAGGCCCAGGTCTGTATCGTATCATAAAGTCCAGGCCCAGGTCTGTATCATATCATAAAGTCCAGGCCCAGGTCTGTATCGTATCATAAAGTCCAGGCCCAGGTCTGTATCGTATCATAAAGTCCAGGCCCAGGTCTGTATCATATCATAAAGTCCAGGCCCAGGTCTGTATCATATCATAAAGTCCAGGTCTGTATCATATCATAAAGTCCAGGCCCAGGTCTGTATCGTATCATGAAGTCCAGGCCCAGGTCTGTATCGTATCATAAAGTCCAGGCCCAGGTCTGTATCATATCATAAAGTCCAGGCCCAGGTCTGTATCATATCATAAAGTCCAGGCCCAGGTCTGTATCAGATCATATAGTCCAGGTCTGTATCATATCATAACGTCCAGGCCCAGGTCTGTATCATATCATAACGTCCAGGCCCAGGTCTGTATCATATCATAAAGTCCAGGTCTGTATCGTATCATAAAGTCCAGGTCTGTATCGTATCATAAAGTCCAGGTCTGTATCGTATCATAAAGTCCAGGTCTGTATCGTATCATAAAGTCCAGGTCTGTATCGTATCATAAAGTCCAGGTCTGTATCGTATCATAAAGTCCAGGTCTGTATCGTATCATAAAGTCCAGGTCTGTATCGTATCATAAAGTCCAGGTCTGTATCGTATCATAAAGTCCAGGTCTGTATCGTATCATAAAGTCCAGGTCTGTATCGTATCATAAAGTCCAGGCCCAGGTCTGTATCATATCATAAAGTCCAGGCCCAGGTCTGTATCAGATCATATAGTCCAGGCCCAGGTCTGTATCAGATCATAAAGTCCAGGTCTGTATCAGATCATAAAGTCCAGGCCCAGGTCTGTATCAGATCATAAAGTCCAGGTCTGTATCAGATCATAAAGTCCAGGTCTGTATCAGATCATAAAGTCCAGGTCTGTATCAGATCATAAAGTCCAGGTCTGTATCAGATCATAAAGTCCAGGTCTGTATCATATCATAATGTCCAGGTCTGTATCATAAATAAATAAAGTCCAGGTCTGTATCTTCAGCTAGCAGCCCTAGAGGAGTGTGAACTCTAGGTGTACTGTATGCGTAGTGTTGCAGTCTAGTATTCCCAGTATATCGTCTTCTGAAATAATTTCCCTTTATTCAGCGTTTTAAATTTGACCCTCAACTATTTGATCAAATGAAATATGTCTGTCTAGAGCTATGGTATATAGTATTTGTGGTATATTTGTAAATTGTGTTTATGTACTAGTGTATTATTCTCATAGTCCAAGGTAAGGATACGTGTTCTTTAATAGAATGGATGTAGAATGTGTCATTAAAACATCTCTTCATCCCAGGTCTATGTTCTGAGTAAGGAGGAGGGAGGCAGACACAAGCCCTTTGTCAGTAACTTCATGCCAGTCATGTTCTCCCTCACCTGGGACATGGCCTGCAGGGTCTACCTGGCAGGAGACAAAGTATGTGTCCATCTGTCAATCTTTTTCCCCAATGTGATTTGTGTATTCTGAAATAAAGTGTGTAGCATAGTTCCAGGGCTGTGCTTGACCTTCTCCTCCTCTCTAACAGGACATGGTGATGCCAGGTGAAGACACATCTCTGACCCTCACGCTGCGCCAGCCTATGATTCTGGAGAAAGGTCAACGGTTCACTCTCAGAGATGGCAACAAAACTATTGGCACCGGCCTGGTTACTGACATACTGACCACCACAGAGGAAGACCAACACAACTGGGGCTGAGGAGAGAGCAGAAAATATGGGAGGGAAGGGGACTAATGGTGGGGGAGGGAAGGGGACTAATGGTGGGGGAGGGAAGGGGACTAATGGTGGGGGAGGGAGGGGGGCTAATGGTGGGGGAGGGAGGGGGACTAAAGGTGGGGGAGGGAGGGGGAGGAAGCATCTAGCTGTCCAATATATCGGTCTTTAGACACACACACAGCAGTAAGGAGCTGCTCCGACTGCATGTCTCTCTGCTTTACTGACCAACCAGAAGACCCACAATGAGATGTTCATAGTTGTCTTTCTGTGAAAAGGCCAGACTGTCATTGTCCTCTTGTGTAATAAAATGTATTTAATAGTAAAACATCCTGCCTGTTTTCACATCTACTTCATTGTTTGGTGACTTTATATAATAAAGGTTTTCTAGGTTCTTTAGATGCAGGTTTGGGCACCAATAGTCACCTGCACTAGCTGCTTCATATACCATTTAGAAACTATTACAATATGGTTTAGTAGTGAAGTGTTTTTGTTCCATGTCAAATCAATGTTAGTTGGACCAACAGAACACCTTAAATGCCTTGGCCCACATACTGTACACATCCATGTCTCAATTGTCTGAAGGCTTAAAAATCCTTCTTTAACTTGTCTCCTCCCCTTCATCTACACTGAAGTGGATTTAACAGGTGACATCAATAAGGAATCATAGCTTTCACCACACAGGTTGACCTATTTATTACTGTAGGAACATTCATAGCTGTAATTCAATCACAGATGGACACGATGTCACACGGCAATATGAATAACAGCTTTACTTGGTATAAAGAATATGAAATACAGTTGACCATAGATTAACACACAGGGTCACATAGATTAACACACAGGGTCACAGAATGACACACAGGGTCACATAGATTAACACACAGGGTCACATAGATTAACACACAGGGTCACATAGATTAACACACAGGGTCACATAGATTAACACACAGGGTCACATAGATTAACACACAGGTTCACATAGATTAACACACAGGGTCACGTAGATTAACACACAGGGTCACGTAGATTAACACACAGGGTCACGTAGATTAACACACAGGTTCACATAGATTAACACAGGTTCACATAGATTAACACACAGGGTCACATAGATTAACACACAGGGTCACATAGATTAACACACAGGTTCACATAGATTAACACACAGGTTCACATAGATTAACACACAGGTTCACATAGATTAACACACAGGTTCACATAGATTAACACACAGGTTCACATAGATTAACACACAGGTTCACATAGATTAACACACAGGGTCACGTAGATTAACACACAGGGTCACGTAGATTAACACACAGGTTCACATAGATTAACACACAGGTTCACATAGATTAACACACAGGGTCACGTAGATTAACACAGAGGGTCACATAGAATGTCAGAAATGCTACATTTTCAAAAAGCCAAGCTGCTACAAAGCAGTGTACAACACAAGACAATCCTGAGACAGATAATACACTGAAATACAGTCTGGTAAGATGTTCAGTCACTAGGAAGACTATAAGGTTGTTGAGATGAAGCTGACTATAGTAACACTGAACTACAGTCAATATGTATATAACAAGTCATTATAAAAGGAGGGCTTTTTACTAAGCTAACAGAACACCGGTACAATATTCAAACAAGAAAACTAAAGTGGGTCTCAACCTCTCATCCCGTTTCTTCAGCCACACCCATCCAACCCACCCACCCCTCCGCCCTCTTTAACAGTCTGATGGCCTGGAGATAAAAGCTGTCCTGTTTCTCTGTCCCGGTTTTGATGCACCTGTACTGTCTCCGCCTTCTACATGGTAGCGAGGTGAACAGGCCGTGGCTCGGGTGGCTGAGATCCTTGATGATCTTCTTGGCCTTCCTGTGACACCGGGTACTGTAGATGTCCTGTAGGGCAGGCAGTGGGCCCCGGTGACGTGTTTGTTGAGGTTATTTTCCTCGCACCACTTCGCCAGACCTCTCTGATTGATTGAGAGATTCAAGGAGCTATTATCATTGATTCGAAACATTAAATATTTACATTCATGCACTTTGAAATTCATTTAGTAACTGTTGGAAAAACATTTAACTGCGGGGCACTCCCACAACCAAGGATTTTGAGTTGAGGCCATTCCTTCACTGAATCTGTGAGCTGTCAATCATTTAACCTGGGAAGGAAAGAAGGAATCTAAGTCCTCATACAGCAGCATAGACATATAGGGGTAGTATTCACTAGACACCAAAGAGAAGAACACTGAACAAAAACGGGCAGAACTACCTGAACTTATCCAATAAGAAACTAGCATGTGTTGAATATGACCCGTGTCTGGATGTCTGCAATGGGCTTACTGATCTCTATATCAGTGTGCTCATGAACCTGATCAGTAAAACTCACCGCAGTGTCTCCAGTGTATAGAGGATCCTCTTGTACCAGAAGAGAGCAGCTTTACTCCAGAGACTCCTGGAGTATTTCCACTCAGGTCCAGCTCCTTCAGGTGGGAGGGGTTTGACCTCAGAGCTGAAGCAAGAGAAGCACAGCCTTCCTCTGTGATGCTGCAGCCTGACAGCCTGTGGAAAGTGAGGGAGAAAATATACACAATATAAAAACTTCCAGAAAATATGTCCGTTTTGCATCTAAAGACAATACAATCAGTGATAAAATTGAAATTGCCTTCAATTATGACATTAGAGACCAAGGCCCAGTGTATGATATTAGAGACCAAGGCCCACTATGATATTAGAGACCAAGGCCCAATTATGATATTAGAGACCAAGGCCCAATGATAGAGACCAAGGCCCTATTATGATATTAGAGACCAAGGCCCTATTATGATATTAGAGACCAAGGCCCTATTATGATATTAGAGACCAAGGCCCTATTATGATATTAGAGACCAAGGCCCTATTATGATATTAGAGACCAAGGCCCTATTATGACATCAGAAACCAATGCCCTATTATGACATCAGAGACCAAGGCAAGAATTGAATCCAAGTTATAGAGCAGTGCACTGGAAAGCTGACAATGCTGACAATATGTTTCCATTGTTTGTGGAAATCTCATTCAATCTAAATGTAGCGCATCTCGACTCAAGCATTACCTTTCCTTTGAAAGTCACACTGTCAGCTGTCCAGTGCACTGCCTTGGATTAAATCCAGGACCAAGTGAAATGTAAGTTAAACTCTGTGAGGGTTGCCTTACCTCAGTGTCTCCAATTTACATTGAGGATTCTCAAGTCCAGCACAGATGAATCTCACTCCTGAATCCTGGCGTTTCTTTCCTCCCAGGTCAAGCTCTCTCAAACTTGAGTGTCACACCCTGACCATAGTTTTCTTTGTATGTTTCTATGTTTTGTTTATTCAGGGTGTGATCTGAGTGGGCATTCTATGTTGTGTGTCTAGTTTGTCTGTTTCTGTGTTTGGCCTGATATGGTTCTCAATCAGAGGCAGGTGTTAGTCATTGTCTCTGATTGGGAACCATATTTCAGGTAGCCTGTTTGGTGTTGGGTTTTGTGGGTGATTGTCTCCTGTGTCAGTGTTTGTTCCACAAGGACTGTTTCGGGTTTACACGTTTGTTGTTTTTGTAGTTTATTCATGTATAGTTTTCTTATTAAAAACAAACATGAATTTCAACCACGCTGCATTTGGTCCTCCTCTCCTTCGATGGAAGAATCCCGTTACATTGAGGTGTTTGAGCTGAGAGTTGAAGCCAGCATTCATTCAACCTGGAGAGATGATGCAAATAAGTAATCCACACAAATCTATAACTAAATTAACCAGGTTTCCATCAACCTTTTTACGTGTGCAAAGTACATTTTGGATACAAAATGTCATGACAGGCCTGATGGAAACAGCAAATTTGTTGGTAAACCTTCCAAATGTCAACAAAACAAAATATGCTAGCCTTCCGAGTGGCGCAGCGGTCTAAGCCACTGCATCGCAGTGCTAGAGGAGTGACTACAGATCCGGGTTCAATCCGGTTGTAGACCAATGAGACGGCGCACAATTGGCACAGCGTCGTCCGGGTTAGGGAAGGGTTTGGCCTGCTGGGATGTCCTTGTCCCATCGCGCTCTACTGACTATTTGTGACGGCCAGGCGCATGAACGCTGACTTCGGTCACTGAGCTGTACGGTGTTTCCTCCGACACATTCAAATCAAATCGTTATTTGTCACACGTGCCGAATACAACAGGTTACAACACCTTACTGTGAAATGCTTACAAGCCCTTAACTAACAATGCAGTTGTAAGAAAAATGTGTGTTAAGGAAAGAAATTAGTAAGTAAAAAATAAATAAAGTTACAAATAAGGAATGAGCAGCAGTAAAATAACAGTAGTGAGGCTATATACAGGGTTACTATACTATATACAGGGTACAGAGTCAAATCAGTAATGCGGGGCGGGTAGTGAGGTAATATAGATAATAAACAGAGAGGAGCAGCAGAGTAGCAGCATCGTAAAAGGGGGGGGCAATGCAAATAGTCCGTGTAGCCATTTGATTAGCTGTTCAGGAGTCTTATGGCCTGGGGGTAGAAGTTGTTAAGAAGCCTTTTGAACCTAGACTTGGTGCTCTGGTAGTACTAGCTGTGCAAGTAGCAGAGCATGCATCTATGACTAGGATGGCTGGAGTCTTTGACAATTTTATGGCCTTCCTTTGACACCGCCTGGTATAGAGGTCCTGGATGGCAGGAATCTTGGCCTTAGTGATGTACTGGGCCTTACGCACTAACCTCTGTAGTGCATTGCGGTCGAGGAATGAGCAGTTGCCATACCAGGCAGTGATGCAGCCAGTCAGGATGCTCTCGATGGTGCAGCTGTAGAACTTTTTGAGGATTTGAGGACCCATGCCGGAATCATTTCAGTCTCCTGAGGGGAATAGACTTTGTCGTGCCCTCTTCCACGACTGTCTTGGTGTGTTTGGACATGATAGTTTTGTTGTTGATGTGGAATGAGGGCGTGCTCAGACCTCCTTTTTCACTATGTCCACAATCACCATTTGTCTTGATCACATTGAGGAGTTTTAACCTGGCACCACATGTTATTTTTTTCTACTGTATTATTGACTCTATGTTTTGTTTATTCCATGTGTGCTTTATCTTTTGCTGCTGGTGATTCTCTGATCCACCTCTACACCAAACGACACCATTCTGTTCTACTTCTGGCCCCTCCTTGGACACTGTGTTAACTAACCTCTAACCTCGAGATGAGCCTCAATGCCATACAACTCTCCTTCTGTGGCCTCAACTGCTCTTAAACACAAGTAAAACTAAATGCATGCTATTCAATCGATCACTGCCCGCACCTGCTCGCCTGTCAGCATCACTACTCTGGACGGCTCTGACTTTAGAATACGTGTACAACTACAAATACCTAGGTGTCTGGTAAGACACCTACTGGTGAGTGTTGGACTAGTAACCGGAAGGTTGCAAGTTCAAACCCCTGAGCTGACAAGGTACAAATCTGTCGTTCTGCCCCTGAACGAGGCAGTTAACCCACTGTTCCTAGGCCGTCATTGAAAATAAGAATTTGTTCTTAACTGACTTGCCTAGTAAAATAAGATTAATTTTTTTTTTTTAAGACTGTAAACTCTCCTTCCAGACTCATTAAGCATCTCAATCCAAATTAAATCTAGAATCGGCTTCAGAGAATGCAACAAAGCATCCTTCACTCATGCTGCAAACATACCCTCATAAAACTGACCATCCTACGATCCTCGACTTCGGTGATGTCCATCTATAAAAATAGCCTCAATACCCTACTCAACAAACTGGATGCAGTCTATCACAGTGCCATCCGTTTTGTCACCAAAGCCCCATACACTACCCACCATTGCAACCTGTATGCTCTCGTTGGTTTGGCCCTCACTTCATACTCGTCGCCAAACCCACTGGCTACAGGTTATCTACAAGTCTCTGCTAGGTAAAGCCCCGCCTTACCTCAGCTCACTGGTCACCATAGCAGCACCCACTCATAGCACGCACTCCAGCAGATATATCTCACTGGTCACCCCAAGCCAATTCCTTCTTTGGTCATCTTTCCTTCAGTTCTCTGCTGCCCATGACTGGGGCGAATTGCAAAAATCTCCAAGTTGGAGACTCACATCTCCCTCACTAGCTTTAAGCACCAGCTGTCAGAGCAGCTTACAGATCATTGCACCTGTACATAGCCCATCAGTAAACAGCCCATCTATCTACCTACCTCATCCCCATACTGGTATTTATTTATTTATTTTGCTCCTTTGCACCCGGTATCTCTACCTGCACATTCATCTTCTGCCAATCTACCATTCAGTGTTTTAATTGCTATATTGTAATTACTTCGCTACCAAGGCCTATTTATTTCCATAACTTACCTCATTTGCACTCACTGTATATAGACTTTTTGTTTTCTTTTGTTCTACTGTATTATTGACTGTATGTTTTGTTTATTCCATGTGTAACTCTGTGTTGTTGTATGTGTCGAATTACTACGCTTTATCTTGGCCAGGTAGCAGATGCAAATGAGAACTTGTTCTCAACTAGCCTACCTGGTTAAATAAAGGTGAAATGTAAAAAATATATATCTTTCATACGAATCCTAACCTTGTGACCCATTCCACACATCTGTTGTTTGTCATGTAGACTAAGGGGGTGTATATTTGCTATAAAAGTTATTTGTGTAGTTTGTCTAGAGGCTCTCGATGAATCATCTAAGTGTGGTTTGTCGACCAGCAATCGTTATTGCAAAGCACTCACATCATTAACTTCTGTGTGGTGTGACATGCTTTCCTTATTAATAAGTGAATAAAGATTTAGTTTAAGTATAACTCTGACTTGTGTGATAAGTTTGTCTCTCCTCATTTGATAGTAAAGAAATGAACAACCACAATAATGGTCTCCCGAGTGGCACAGCGGTCTAAGGCACTGCATCAATAAACTCTCAATTCATTTAATGAATAAGTCAACATTTTGAGAATAAAGTTGACACTTTGAGAATAAAGTTGCAGTTATATTTAATGATTAAGAACCGGGATTTGTTAATTGCATGTCTACCTTGTTTTGCCTGTTGCTGTGTGTGTCAGCCACTGTTGAGATACCTGAGTTAGATTATCTGGTGAAACTATACTTCAGAATTGGCTTCAGTAACAGGAAATCCTTGCTCTTTTAGCACATAATAACCATCATATTATAAGTATTAGGACCAGGAAGAGGTTGTACCACTGATTATTTCAGAGGAGAATCCATGGTTACATACAGTATTAGGTAGAGATGGACAGGCTGTGTGTGTATGCAGGTGTGTGTGTATGCAGGTGTGTGTGTGGGTGGTAAATTGTAGGGGCAAAACAAAACCAATCAGCATCAATCTAACGATCTAACACAATTGTTTAAACAGGCATCACTGGGCACACAGTTATTAATCTACCAGTCTAAAAACTTGCACACGCACACACACACCCCAAGTTTCCCCCTGGTAATTTCATACTATCATACTAATGGCCATAGTGCGGTATGAGCACAAACAAAAAACATTCTCATCTCTGAATGTGAAGAGAACTGGGGTTGAGTCCCTGTCAGTCTGCTGTCCCAATTTCGCTACAACGTTCTGCTGCCTAGTTTAGAAAAAATCTGTGCATAATAGCAACTATTAATGACCTTATCCATGGTGCTTTACTAAGAGTAGTATTTATTTCCCCCATATGGCAACTATCCTTCTAGGCTAGAAGGCTATGTGAGCACAGCTATTAAAACACATGATCTTAGGATCCTGGAGACCGGAGGCTGTGTGTGTGTGTATGTGTCCCATGTCAAGCTGCTCTCCAAATTCGCTAAAACACTACACTGCTATTCTAAAGCCCATTATAAACCTATAGTGGCCACTGGCGTAATGCAGTTTCTCTGGACCTCCCGCAAGGTTGGTTTGGTTTGTCGAGATCGGTGTGAAAAAACTTGACTGGCCTCCACAGAGCTCTGACCTCAACCCCATCGAACACATTTGAGATGAATTGGAACACCGACTGCGAGCCAGGCCAGATCGCCCAACATCAGTGCCCGATCTCACTAATGCTCTTGTGGCTGAATGGAAGCAAGTCCCCGCAGCAATGTTCCACCATCTAGTGGAAAGTCTTCCCAGAATAGTGGAGGCTGTTGTAGCAGCAAAGGGGGGACCAACTCCATATTAATGCCCATGACTTTTGAATGAGATGTTTGACGAGCAGGTGTCCACATACTTCTGGTCATGTAGAGTATATAACTTTCTCACACATTATTCAAGATTCATTCAGAATTATCCATAATAATGGATCATAATAATGCATCCACATTTACATTTAGAAGGGTTTAGAAACATATTACTCTTCTGAAGTCAACTCTCATACAACCAAGTAATTCTCTTCAGCCAACCTGGTTTCAGAACATTTCATATTATTCTGTACGTAAACATGAGACAGTAATTAGTGTGATATGCTACGGTATGTATTATTTTATTTTATTATTATTTTTGCTTAATGTTCCTGCATAGCCAAAGATCGAGTCCCTGGCTGGGATGTGTTCAGTATAGGCACACTAAAACAAAACATTTTGCAACGAAAAAGTAACATCTGTTCATGACGTAGGCATATCTAGGCTACTTTCCCATTTCACATTACTAAACATTTTCCATCTACTGAACTGCGTTTTTGAAATGCACACAGCTGTACACACATACAATGTTCAAATTATTTTATAAGTGCCATCATCAATTCTCCCTTAATTTAAGAAACCTAGTGCCGTGTAGCTCAGTTGGCCAGTTCGTAGAGAATATGGTGCTTGCAACACCATGGTTGTGGGTTCCATTCCCATAGAGGACCAGTACTAAGAAAATGTAAGCACTCACTACTGTAAGTCACTCTGGATAAGAGCGTCCGCGAAATGACTCAAATGCAGGTTAATTTTGTAAATGCCGAATCGCTATGGCAAGACACATCCATTCATCCATTTCGTAAACAAATTGGATCAGTGGTGTCTGAGATATCATTTGTGAATAATATACAAACAGGGACAGCTCCCATAGTCCCCCTCCTGATTCATTGTGGGGGACAATAAGTCAATGTGCCACTAGAATAAATGGTATATACAGTATACCATATATAGCAGTGTAATATACACCATGTGAGCATAAACAGAATATAACAGAATCAGTTGACTTGGTGTACAGAGAACAAGGGAGGACCTAGTACAGAGCCCTGGGGACAACAGTATTCTTCAAGAATAGAATTTAAATGACTCATGAGATTAATTAAACTGTCATACATAATCATAACCCAAAATATAAGCTGGTTTTACTTCTGTTTGTTAACAATGTAATTGTAAACAAACACTGTGTGCCTCAAACATGGTTACATTTTTAATACCAGGTATTGCATCCATAACTCTGAATATGAGTTTGATACGGTTACATTTCTCCAGCCCCATCCCTAAAAATGTTCACTAAAACCGTGGGAGCGTGAGCACTTTGTTATAGTTTAAGCCTTGATTGCCCCCTTTAAAGACATTGAGTTCACACAGTTAGGCCTAATATGTAGTTATATATGGGTATGAACATTCATAGCTGTGGAAACTAAGTCATTCAATTAATCACAGATTGACACAATGTCACGGCAACAGGACAGTTTTTACTTCATATATTTAAGGAACATGAAATACAGGTTACCATAGATTAACACACTGGGTCACATAGAATGTAGAAATGCTACTTGTTTTAAACCCCAGGTGCTACAATAAAAACACATCAAGCAATGAGTATTCAATAGTAGAAAGACTACAGAGGCCTATAATACACTGTATAATAATAATAATGTATCTATAATACACTGAAATAAAAGATAGGTAAGACGTGCAGCAGAGTTAATTGTAAGGGACATAAACTATTCAAATGTTTTTTGGGGGTATATGCTGAATATGTCGGCTCAGTTGGAAATGACCTTTACATTTCTATAGTGCAATCTGTACCGCTTCAGTTATACAGATTGAATAGCGCCCCAAGTCATACACGGCAATAGGAATAACTAACTACTATTATTCATTTTACTGTTAAAATTAAATACTACTTATATTCAATCAATTGGACTATTATTAAATTTGTATTATTAATTTTGAATATACAGTATATCAAAGATTAAAACAGGGTTACATACAATTTGAATAATTCTACATTACTATAATGAAAAATATATATATATTTGTAACACGCTTTTCAAAAACCCAAGGATGCTTACAATAAAAATCGAAGCAATTAGTACAACACATGACAATCCAGACATCAAATACACTGAAATAAAGCTATCAGTCTGGTAAGATGTACAACAGAGTTACTAGGAAGACAATAAGGTTGTTGAGAACCTGTGACACCGGGTGCTGTAGTTGTCCTGGAGGGCAGGCAGTGTGCCCCCAGTGATGCATTGGTTGAGGAGAGGTATTTTCCTGGCACCACTTCACCAGGGCTCTCTGATTGATTGGGCGATTAAAGGAGCTATCATTGTTGATTCGAAGCATTGAATATTTAAATACGCACTTTGAAATTATTTTGTAACTGTCCCAGAAGCATTTAACTGCAGCACACTCCCACAACCAAGGATTTTGAGTTGAGGCCATTCCTTCACTGAATCTGTGAGCTGTCAATCATTTAACCTGGGAAGGAAAGAAGGGAAGTGGATCTAAGTCCTCATACAGCAGCTTAGACATATAGGGGTCGTATTCACTAGACATCAAAGAGAGGAACACTGAACAAAACGGGCAGGAACTACCTGAACTTGTCCAATAAGAAACTAACATGTGTTGCAAAATGTTTCGCTACAGTTTGCACAAATGAATATGATCCGGGTGTCTGGATGTCTACAATGGCTAATGGCTAATTGTTCACTATATTACTGTGTTCATAAAACTGTGATCTTAAAAAAACTCACCGCAGTGTCTCCAGTGTATAGAGGGGATCCTCTTGTACAGAAGAGAGCAGCTTTACTCCAGAGACTCCTGGAGTATTTCCACTCAGGTCCAGCTCCTTCAGGTGGGAGGGGTTTGACCTCAGAGCTGAAGCAAGAGAAGCACAGCCTTCCTCTGTGATGCTGCAGCCTGACAGCCTGTGGAAAGTGAGGGGGAAAAGTTACACAGTATAAAATATTACAGAAAATGTCAGTTTAGCATCTAAAGATGATACAATTAATGATAAAAAACTGACAAATTGTCATTGATTATGACATCAGAGACCAAGTCCCAATTATGGCATCAGAGACCAAGTCCCAATTATGACATCAGAGACAAGGTTGGAATTTAATCACGTTTTGAGCAGAGACTGGACAGCCGACAATGCTGACAACATTATCCCAATGTTTGTGGAAATCGCATTCACTCTAAATGTAGCGCATGTCGATCTAACATAAATGGGCTTTGAAAGTCACACTGTCAGCTGTCCAGTGCACTACTGGATTAAATCAGGACCAAATGAAATGTAAGTTAAACTCTGTGAGGTTGCCTTACCTCAGTGTCTCCAATTTACATTGAGGATTCTCAAGTCCAGCACAGATGAATCTCACTCCTGAATCCCTCCTCCCCCCTCCCCCTCCTCCCTCTCTGCAGATGACTCCGTCAACCATTTTGAAAAGAAGGTCGACGACATCCGATCCTCGTTTGCTAAGTCAAGCGACACCGCTAGTTCTGCTCACACTGCCCTACCCTGTACTCCCAGCCTCTTTCTCCCTCTCTCTCCAGATGAAATCTAGCGTCTTGTAATGACAGCCGCCCAACAGCCTGCCCGCTCGACCCTATCCCCTCCTCTCTCTTCTCCAGACCATTTCCGGAGAGACCCTCTCCCTTACCTCACCTCGCTCATCAACTCATCCCTGACCGCTGGCTACGTCCCTTCCGTCTTCAAGAGAGCGAGAGTTGCACCCCTTCTGAAAAAACCTACACTCGATCCCTCCGATGTCAACAACTACAGACCAGTATCCCTTCTTTCTTTTCTCTCCAAAACTCTTGAACGTGCCGTCCTTGGCCAGCTCTCCCGCTATCTCTCTCAGAATGACCTTCTTGATCCAAATCAGTCAGGTTTCAAGACTAGTCATTCAACTGAGACTGCTCTTCTCTGTATCACGGAGGCGCTCCGCACTGCTAAAGCTAACTCTCTCTCCTCTGCTCTCATCCTTCTAGACCTATCGGCTGCCTTCGATACTGTGAACCATCAGATCCTCCTCTCCACCCTCTCCGAGTTGGGCATCTCCGCGCGGCCCACGCTTGGATTGCGTCCTACCTGACAGGTCGCTCCTACCAGGTGGCGTGGCGAGAATCTGTCTCCTCACCACGCGCTCTCACCACTGGTGTCCCCCAGGGCTCTGTTCTAGGCCCTCTCCTATTCTCGCTATACACCAAGTCACTTGGCTCTGTCATAACCTCACATGGTCTCTCCTATCATTGCTATGCAGACGACACACAATTAATCTTCTCCTTTCCCCCTTCTGATGACCAGGTGGCGAATCGCATCTCTGCATATCTGGCAGACATATCAGTGTGGATGACGGATCACCACCTCAAGCTGAACCTCGGCAAGACGGAGCTGCTCTTCCTCCCGGGGAAGGACTGCCCGTTCCATGATCTCACCATCACGGTTGACAACTCCATTGTGTCCTCCTCCCAGAGCGCTAAGAACCTTGGCGTGATCCTGGACAACACCCTGTCGTTCTCAACTAACATCAAGGCGGTGGCCCGTTCCTGTAGGTTCATGCTCTACAACATCCGCAGAGTACGACCCTGCCTCCACACAGGAAGCGGCGCAGGTCCTAATCCAGGCACTTGTCATCTCCCGTCTGGATTACTGCAACTCGCTGTTGGCTGGGCTCCCTGCCTGTGCCATTAAACCCCTACAACTCATCCAGAACGCCGCAGCCCGTCTGGTGTTCAACCTTCCCAAGTTCTCTCCACGTCACCCCGCTCCTCCGCTCTCTCCACTGGCTTCCAGTTGAAGCTCGCATCCGCTACAAGACCATGGTGCTTGCCTACGGAGCTGTGAGGGGAACGGCACCTCAGTACCTCCAGGCTCTGATCAGGCCCTACACCCAAACAAGGGCACTGCGTTCATCCACCTCTGGCCTGCTCGCCTCCCTACCACTGAGGAAGTACAGTTCCCGCTCAGCCCAGTCAAAACTGTTCGCTGCTCTGGCTCCCCAATGGTGGAACACACTCCCTCACGACGCCAGGACAGCGGAGTCAATCACCACCTTCCGGAGACACCTGAAACCCCACCTCTTTAAGGAATACCTAGGATAGGATAAAGTAATCCTTCTCCCCCCACTTAAAAGATTTAGATGCACTATTGTAAAGTGGCTGTTCCACTGGATGTCATAAGGTGAATGCACCAATTTGTAAGTCGCTCTGGATAAGAGCGTCTGCTAAATGACTTAAATGTAAATGAA
>NC_068425.1:33246772-33315910 GCF_023373465.1 Oncorhynchus keta | reverse complement strand
CCCCATACAGAGCCTGCCCCCTTGCTCCCCATACAGAGCCTGCCCCTTTCTCCCCATACAGAGCCTGCCCCCTTGCTCCCCATACAGAGCCTGCCCCTTTCTCCCCATACAGAGCCTGCCCCCTTTCTCCCCATACAGAGCCTGCCCCCTTGCTCCCCATACAGAGCCTGCCCCCTTGCTCCCCATACAGAGCCTGCCCCCTTGCTCCCCATACAGAGCCTGCCCCCTTGCTCCCCATACAGAGCCTGCCCCCTTGCTCCCCATACAGAGCCTGCCCCTTGCTCCCCATACAGAGCCTGCCCCCTTGCTCCCCATACAGAGCCTGCCCCCTTGCTCCCCATACAGAGCCTGCCCCCTTGCTCCCCATACAGAGCCTGCCCCCTTGCTCCCCATACAGAGCCTGCCCCCTTGCTCCCCATACAGAGCCTGCCCCCTTGCTCCCCATACAGAGCCTGCCCCCTTTCTCCCCATACAGAGCCTGCCCCCTTGCTCCCCATACAGAGCCTGCCCCCTTGCTCCCCATACAGAGCCTGCCCCCTTGCTCCCCATACAGAGCCTGCCCCCTTGCTCCCCATACAGAGCCTGCCCCCTTGCTCCCCATACAGAGCCTGCCCCCTTGCTCCCCATACAGAGCCTGCCCTTTCTCCCCATACAGAGCCTGCCCCCTTGCTCCCCATACAGAGCCTGCCCCCTTTCTCCCCATACAGAGCCTGCCCCCTTGCTCCCCATACAGAGCCTGCCCCCTTTCTCCCCATACAGAGCCTGCCCCTTTCTCCCCATACAGAGCCTGCCCCCTTGCTCCCCATACAGAGCCTGCCCCTTGCTCCCCATACAGAGCCTGCCCCCTTGCTCCCCATACAGAGCCTGCCCCCTTGCTCCCCATACAGAGCCTGCCCCCTTGCTCCCCATACAGAGCCTGCCCCCTTTCTCCCCATACAGAGCCTGCCCCCTTTCTCCCCATACAGAGCCTGCCCCCTTGCTCCCCATACAGAGCCTGCCCCCTTTCTCCCCATACAGAGCCTGCCCCCTTGCTCCCCATACAGAGCCTGCCCCCTTGCTCCCATACAGAGCCTGCCCCCTTGCTCCCCATACAGAGCCTGCCCCCTTGCTCCCCATACAGAGCCTGCCCCCTTTCTCCCATACAGAGCCTGCCCCTTGCTCCCCATACAGAGCCTGCCCCCTTTCTCCCCATACAGAGCCTGCCCCCTTGCTCCCCATACAGAGCCTGCCCCCCTTGCTCCCCATACAGAGCCTGCCCCCTTGCTCCCCATACAGAGCCTGCTCCCCCCTTGCTCCCCATACAGAGCCTGCCCCCTTGCTCCCCATACAGAGCCTGCCCCCTTGCTCCCCATACAGAGCCTGCCCCTTGCTCCCCATACAGAGCCTGCCCCCTTGCTCCCCATACAGAGCCTGCCCCCTTGCTCCCCATACAGAGCCTGCCCCTTGCTCCCCATACAGAGCCTTTCCCCTTGCTCCCCATACAGAGCCTGCTCCCCCCCTTGCTCCCCATACAGAGCCTCCCCCCCTTGCTCCCCATACAGAGCCTGCCCCCTTGCTCTCCATACAGAGCCTGCCCCCTTTCTCCCCATACAGAGCCTGCCCCTTTCTCCCCATACAGAGCCTGCCCCTTTCTCCCCATACAGAGCCTGTCCCCTTGCTCCCCATACAGAGCCTGCCCCCTTGCTCCCCATACAGAGCCTGCCCCCTTGCTCCCCATACAGAGCCTGCCCCTTGCTCCCCATACAGAGCCTGCCCCCTTGCTCCCCATACAGAGCCTGCCCCCTTGCTCCCCATACAGAGCCTGCCCCCTTGCTCGGCTCATCCCAGTGTTTGACAACGGTTTCCGTAGCCACTGAACTATCTTGATTAAAAACAACTTTGAAATGATTGTTCTGTCTGTGCAGCATGTGTTTAGTGATGGGAACAACGTGCCTGTTTCCTGTACATCTCTGTGTAGGAATAATCAGTGTATCTATAACATGCAGTTCTCCTCTCCCTGTCGTTGTGATTTAGTGACAGTAACTGTTTGGAAGCACCTGTATCAGTTTCCTTTGTACCTTTCTGTTTCACCGTTTATTTGATTGATGCACGTGTGATGGACTTGTCCCCTCAGCTGTCAGTACTTCTGTCTCTGTTCTGTCTGCTGTCAGCACTTCTGTCTCTGTTCTGATCTGTCTGCTGTTGTCCCCATACAGAGCCTCTCTCTGTTCCCATCAGAGCCTGCCCCCGTCCTACAGTTCTGTCCCTGTTGTCTCCCCACAGAGCCTCTCCCTGTCCCTGTTCTGTCTGCTCCCTGTCTGTCTCCCATACAGTCTGCTGTTGTCATACAGAGCCTCTCCCTCTGTTCTGATCTGTCTGCTGCCCCCATGTCTCTCTCTGATCTGTCTGCTGTTGTCAGACCACGCCCCCTCTGTTCTGATCTGCTGTTGTCTGACCACCTCTCTGTTCTGATCTGTCTGTTGCCTGACCACCCTTGCTCTCTGTTCTGATCTGTCTGCTGTTGTCCCCACGTCTCTCTGTTCTGCTCTGTCTGCTGTCAGACCACGTCTCTCTCTGTTCTGATCTGTCTGCTGTTCCCCATACCACGCCTGCCCTCTGTTCTGATCTGTCTGCTGTTGTCTAACCACGTCTCTCCCTGTTCTGATCTGTCTGCTGTTGTCTAATACAGAGCCTCTCCCTCTGTTCCCATCTGAGCTGTCAGACCACCCCTCTGTTCCCATCAGTCTGCTGTTGTCTGACCACGTCTCTCTCTGTTCTGATCTGTCTGCTGTTGTCTCCCCACGTCTCTCTCTGTTCTACAGTCTGCTGTCTGTCTCTGTTCTACAGAGTCTGCTGTTGTCCCTGACCACGTCTCTCTGTTCTGTTCTGCTCCCCTGTCTGACCACGCCTTGCTCCCTGTTCTGATCTGTCTGCTGTTGTCTCCCCATACGCCTCCCTCTGTTCTGTTCTGTGCTCCCTGTCAGACCACGCCTCTCTCTGTTCTGATCTGTCTGCTGTTGTCTGACCACGTCTCTCTCTGTTCTGATCTGTCTGCTGTTGTCTAACCCGTCTCTCTCTGTTCTGTTCCTGTTTGTCTGACCCGCTCTCTCTGTTCTGATCTGTCTGCTGTTGTCTGACCACGTCTCTCTCTGTTCTGATACAGAGCCTGACCCGTCTCTCCCCATTCTGATCTGCTGTTGTCTAACCACTTGCTCCTCTGTTCTGAGCTGTCTGCTGTTGTCCCCTAACCACGTCTCTCTCTGTTCTGATCTGTCTTGTTGTCCAACCACGTCTCTCTCTGTTCCATCTGTCTGCCCTGTTGTCTAAGCCTGCTCTCTCTGTCTCTGTTCTGTCTGCTGTTGTCCCCATACAGAGCCTGCCCTCTCTCTGTTCTGTCTGCCCTGTTGTCAACCACGTCCTCTCTGTTCTGATCAGTCTGCCTGCCCCCTTGTCTAATACAGAGCCTGTCTGCTCTGTCTGCAGTTGTTGACCACGTCTCTCTCTGTTCTGATCTGCTGTTGTCTGACCACGTCTTCTCTGTTCTGATCTGCTGTTGTCTAACCACGCCTGCTCTCTCTGTTCTGATCTGTCTGCCTGTCTGACCCCTTCTCTCTGTTCTGATCTGTCTGCTGTCAACCACGTCTCTCTCTGTTCTGATCTGTCTGCTGTTGTCTAACCACGCCTCTCTCTGTTCTGATCTGTCTGCTGTTGTCTAACCACGTCTCTCTCTGTTCTGTTCTGTCTGCTGTTGTCTAACCACGCTCTCTCTCTGTTCTGATCTGTCTGCTGTTGTCAACCACTGTCTCTCTCTGTTCTGATCTGTCTCTCTGCCTTCTCTGTTCTGATCTGCTCTGCTCCCCACGTCAGTAGCTTCTGTTCTGTTCTGTCTGCTGTCAGACCTGCCTCTCTCTGTTCTGATCTGTCTGCTGTTGTCTAACCACTTCTCTCTCTGTTCTGATCTGTCTGCTGTTGTCTCTAACCACGTCTCTCTCTGTTCTGATCTGTCTGCTGTTGTTGTCTGCTGTTGTCTAACCACGTCTCTCTCTGTTCTGATCTGTCTGCTGTCAGCACGTCTCTCTCTGTTCTGATCTGTCTGCTGTTGTCTGACCACGTCTCTCTCTGTTCTGATCTGTCTGCTGTCAGTACTTCTGTCTCTGTTCTGATCTGTCTGCTGTCAGACCACGTCTCTCTCTGTTCTGATCTGCTGTTGTCTAACCACGTCTCTCTCTGTTCTGATCTGTCTGCTGTCTGACCACGTCTCTCTCTGTTCTGATCTGTCTGCTGTCTGTACTTCTGTCTCTGTTCTGATCTGTCTGCTGTCAGACCACGCTCTCTCTGTTCTGATCTGCTGTTGTCTAACCACGTCTCTCTCTGTTCTGATCTGTCTGCTGTTGTCTAACCACGTCTCTCTCTGTTCTGATCTGTCTGCTGTCAGACCACGTCTCTCTCTGTTCTGATCTGTCTGCTGTCTGTACGTCTCTCTCTGTTCTGATCTGTCTGCTGTCAGTACTTCTGTCTCTGTTCTGTCTGCTGTTGTCTGACCACGTCTCTCTCTGTTCTGTTCTGTCTGCTGTTGTCTAACCACGTCTCTCTCTGTTCTGATCTGCTGTTGTCTAACCACGTCTCTCCTCTGTTCTCCTGTTGTCTGTCTCTGTTCTGTCTGCTGTTGTCTAACCACGTCTCTCTCTGTTCTGATCTGTCTGCTGTTGTCTAACCACGTCTCTCTCTGTTCTGATCTGTCTGCTGTTGTCTGACCACGTCTCTCTCTGTTCTGATCTGTCTGCTGTTGTCTAACCACGTCTCTCTCTGTTCTGATCTGTCTGCTGTTGTCTAACCACGTCTCTCTCTGTTCTGATCTGTCTGCTGTTGTCTGACCACGTCTCTCTCTGTTCTGATCTGTCTGCTGTTGTCTAACCACGTCTCTCTCTGTTCTGATCTGTCTGCTGTTGTCTAACCACGTCTCTCTCTGTCTCTGTTCTGATCTGTCTGCTGTTGTCTAACCACGTCTCTCTCTGTCTCTGTTCTGATCTGTCTGCTGTTGTCTAACCACGTCTCTCTCTGTCTCTGTTCTGATCTGTCTGCTGTTGTCTAACCACGTCTCTCTCTGTCTCTGTTCTGATCTGTCTGCTGTTGTCTAACCACGTCTCTCTCTGTTCTGATCTGTCTGCTGTTGTCTAACCACGTCTCTCTCTGTCTCTGTTCTGATCTGTCTGCTGTTGTCTAACCACGTCTCTCTGTTCTGATCTGTCTGCTGTCTGACCACGTCTCTCTCTGTTCTGATCTTCTTCTGCTGTTGTCTAACCACGTCTCTCTCTGTTCTGATCTGTCTGCTGTTGTCTGACCACGTCTCTCTCTCTGTTCTGATCTGTCTGCTGTTGTCTAACCACGTCTCTCTCTGTTCTGATCTGTCTGCTGTTGTCTAACCACGTCTCTCTCTGTTCTGATCTGTCTGCTGTTGTCTAACCACGTCTCTCTCTGTTCTGATCTGTCTGCTGTTGTCTAACCACGCTCTCTCTCTGTTCTGATCTGTCTGCTGTTGTCTAACCACGTCTCTCTCTGTTCTGATCTGTCTGCTGTTGTCTAACCACGTCTCTCTCTGTTCTGATCTGTCTGCTGTTGTCTAACCACGTCTCTCTCTGTTCTGATCTGTCTGCTGTTGTCTAACCACGTCTCTCTGTTCTGATCTGTTCTGATCTGTTCTGATCTGTTGTCTCTGTTCTGATCTGTCTGCTGTTGTCTGACCACTCTCTTCTGTTCTGATCTGCTGTTGTCTGACCACGTCTCTCTCTCTCTGTTCTGATCTGTCTGCTGTTGTCTAACCACGCTCTCTCTCTGTTCTGATCTGTCTGCTGTTGTCTAACCACGTCTCTCTCTGTTCTGATCTGTCTGCTGTTGTCTAACCACGTCTCTCTGTTCTGTTCTGTCTGCTGTTGTCTAACCACGTCTCTCTCTGTTCTGATCTGTCTGCTGTTGTCTAACCACGTCTCTCTCTGTTCTGATCTGTCTGCTGTTGTCTAACCACGTCTCTCTCTGTTCTGATCTGTCTGCTGTTGTCTAACCACGTCTCTCTCTGTTCTGATCTGTCTGCTGTTGTCTAACCACGTCTCTCTCTGTTCTGATCTGTCTGCTGTTGTCTAACCACGTCTCTCTCTGTTCTGATCTGTCTGCTGTTGTCTAACCACGTCTCTCTCTGTTCTGATCTGTCTGCTGTTGTCTAACCACGTCTCTCTCTGTTCTGATCTGTCTGCTGTTGTCTAACCACGCCTCTCTCTGTTCTGATCTGTCTGCTGTTGTCTAACCACGTCTCTCTCTGTTCTGATCTGTCTGCTGTTGTCTAACCACGTCTCTCTCTGTTCTGATCTGTCTGCTGTTGTCTAACCACGTCTCTCTCTGTTCTGATCTGTCTGCTGTTGTCTAACCACGTCTCTCTCTGTTCTGTTCTGTCTGCTGCTGTTGTCTAACCACGTCTCTCTCTGTTCTGATCTGTCTGCTGTTGTCTAACCACGCTCTCTCTCTGTTCTGATCTGTCTGCTGTTGTCTAACCACGTCTCTCTCTGTTCTGTTCTGTCTGCTGTTGTCTAACCACGTCTGCTGTTGTCTCTCTGTTCTGATCTGTCTGCTGTTGTCTAACCACGTCTCTCTCTGTTCTGTTCTGATCTGTCTGCTGTTGTCTAACCACGTCTCTCTCTGTTCTGATCTGTCTGCTGTTGTCTAACCACGTCTCTCTCTGTTCTGTTCTGTCTGCTGTTGTCTAACCACGTCTCTCTCTGTCTCTGTTCTGATCTGTCTGCTGTTGTCTAACCACGTCTCTCTCTGTCTCTGTTCTGATCTGTCTGCTGTTGTCTAACCACGTCTCTCTCTGTTCTGATCTGTCTGCTGTTGTCTGACCACGTCTCTCTCTGTTCTGATCTGTCTGCTGTTGTCTAACCACGTCTCTCTCTGTTCTGATCTGTCTGCTGTTGTCTGACCACGTCTCTCTCTGTTCTGATCTGTCTGCTGTTGTCTAACCACGTCTCTCTCTGTTCTGATCTGTCTGCTGTTGTCTGACCACGTCTCTCTCTGTTCTGATCTGTCTGCTGTTGTCTGACCACGTCTCTCTCTGTTCTGATCTGTCTGCTGTTGTCTAACCACGTCTCTCTCTGTTCTGATCTGTCTGCTGTTGTCTGACCACGTCTCTCTCTGTTCTGATCTGTCTGCTGTTGTCTAACCACGTCTCTCTCTGTTCTGATCTGTCTGCTGTTGTCTAACCACGTCTCTCTCTGTTCTGATCTGTCTGCTGTTGTCTAACCACGTCTCTCTCTGTTCTGTTCTGTCTGCTGTTGTCTAACCACGTCTCTCTCTGTTCTGATCTGTCTGCTGTTGTCTAACCACGTCTCTCTCTGTTCTGATCTGTCTGCTGTTGTCTAACCACGTCTCTCTCTGTTCTGATCTGTCTGCTGTTGTCTAACCACGTCTCTCTCTGTTCTGATCTGTCTGCTGTTGTCTAACCACGTCTCTCTCTGTTCTGATCTGTCTGCTGTTGTCTAACCACGTCTCTCTCTGTTCTGATCTGTCTGCTGTTGTCTAACCACGTCTCTCTCTGTTCTGATCTGTCTGCTGTTGTCTAACCACGTCTCTCTCTGTTCTGATCTGCTGTTGTCTAACCACGTCTCTCTCTGTTCTGATCTGCTGTTGTCTAACCACGTCTCTCTCTGTTCTGATCTGTCTGCTGTTGTCTGACCACGTCTCTCTCTGTTCTGATCTGTCTGCTGTTGTCTAACCACGTCTCTCTCTGTTCTGATCTGTCTGCTGTTGTCTGACCACGTCTCTCTCTGTTCTGATCTGTCTGCTGTTGTCTAACCACGTCTCTCTCTGTTCTGATCTGTCTGCTGTTGTCTAACCACGTCTCTCTCTGTCTCTGTTCTGATCTGTCTGCTGTTGTCTAACCACGTCTCTCTCTGTTCTGATCTGTCTGCTGTTGTCTGACCACGTCTCTCTCTGTTCTGATCTGTCTGCTGTTGTCTAACCACGTCTCTCTCTGTTCTGATCTGTCTGCTGTTGTCTAACCACGTCTCTCTCTGTTCTGATCTGTCTGCTGTTGTCTAACCACGTCTCTCTCTGTTCTGATCTGTCTGCTGTTGTCTGACCACGTCTCTCTCTGTTCTGATCTGTCTGCTGTTGTCTAACCACGTCTCTCTCTGTTCTGATCTGTCTGCTGTTGTCTAACCACGTCTCTCTCTGTTCTGATCTGTCTGCTGTTGTCTAACCACGTCTCTCTCTGTTCTGATCTGTCTGCTGTTGTCTAACCACGTCTCTCTCTGTTCTGATCTGTCTGCTGTTGTCTAACCACGTCTCTCTCTGTTCTGATCTGTCTGCTGTTGTCTAACCACGTCTCTCTCTGTTCTGATCTGTCTGCTGTTGTCTAACCACGTCTCTCTCTGTTCTGATCTGTCTGCTGTTGTCTGACCACGTCTCTCTCTGTTCTGATCTGTCTGCTGTTGTCTAACCACGTCTCTCTCTGTTCTGATCTGTCTGCTGTTGTCTAACCACGTTCTCTCTCTGTTCTGATCTGCTGTTGTCTGACCACGTCTCTCTCTGTTCTGATCTGTCTGCTGTTGTCTAACCACGTCTCTCTCTGTTCTGATCTGTCTGCTGTTGTCTAACCACGTCTCTCTCTGTTCTGATCTGTCTGCTGTTGTCTAACCACGTCTCTCTCTGTTCTGATCTGTCTGCTGTTGTCTAACCACGTCTCTCTCTGTTCTGATCTGTCTGCTGTTGTCTAACCACGTCTCTCTCTGTTCTGATCTGTCTGCTGTTGTCTAACCACGTCTCTCTCTGTTCTGATCTGTCTGCTGTTGTCTAACCACGTCTCTCTCTGTTCTGATCTGTCTGCTGTTGTCTAACCACGTCTCTCTCTGTTCTGATCTGTCTGCTGTTGTCTAACCACGTCTCTCTCTGTTCTGATCTGTCTGCTGTTGTCTAACCACGTCTGCTGTTGTCTAACCACGTCTCTCTCTGTCTCTGTTCTGATCTGTCTGCTGTTGTCTAACCACGTCTCTCTCTGTCTCTGTTCTGATCTGTCTGCTGTTGTCTAACCACGTCTCTCTCTCTGTTCTGATCTGTCTGCTGTTGTCTAACCACGTCTCTCTCTGTTCTGATCTGTCTGCTGTTGTCTAACCACGTCTCTCTCTGTTCTGATCTGTCTGCTGTTGTCTAACCACGTCTCTCTCTGTTCTGATCTGTCTGCTGTTGTCTAACCACGTCTCTCTCTGTTCTGATCTGTCTGCTGTTGTCTAACCACGTCTCTCTCTGTTCTGATCTGTCTGCTGTTGTCTAACCACGTCTCTCTCTGTTCTGATCTGTCTGCTGTTGTCTAACCACGTCTCTCTCTGTTCTGATCTGTCTGCTGTTGTCTAACCACGTCTCTCTCTGTTCTGATCTGTCTGCTGTTGTCTAACCACGTCTCTCTCTGTTCTGATCTGTCTGCTGTTGTCTGACCACGTCTCTCTCTGTTCTGATCTGTCTGCTGTTGTCTAACCACGTCTCTCTCTGTTCTGATCTGTCTGCTGTTGTCTAACCACGTCTCTCTCTGTTCTGATCTGTCTGCTGTTGTCTAACCACGTCTCTCTCTGTTCTGATCTGTCTGCTGTTGTCTAACCACGTCTCTCTCTGTTCTGATCTGTCTGCTGTTGTTGTCTGCTGTTGTCTAACCACGTCTCTCTCTGTTCTGATCTGTCTGCTGTCAGACCACGTCTCTCTCTGTTCTGATCTGTCTGCTGTCAGTACTTCTGTCTCTGTTCTGATCTGTCTGTTGTCTGACCACGTCTCTCTCTGTTCTGATCTGTCTGCTGTCTGTACGTCTCTCTCTGTTCTGATCTGTCTGCTGTCTGACCACGTCTCTCTCTGTTCTGATCTGCTGTTGACAGAACCACGTCTCTCTCTGTTCTGATCTGTCTGCTGTTGTCTGACCACGTCTCTCTCTGTTCTGATCTGTCTGCTGTTGTCTGACCACGTCTCTCTCTGTTCTGATCTGTCTGCTGTTGTCTGACCACGTCTCTCTCTGTTCTGATCTGTCTGCTGTTGTCTGACCACGTCTCTCTCTGTTCTGATCTGTCTGCTGTTGTCTGACCACGTCTCTCTCTGTTCTGATCTGTCTGCTGTTGTCTGACCACGTCTCTCTCTGTTCTGATCTGTCTGCTGTTGTCTGACCACGTCTCTCTCTGTTCTGATCTGTCTGCTGTTGTCTAACCACGTCTCTCTCTGTTCTGATCTGTCTGCTGTTGTCTAACCACGTCTCTCTCTGTTCTGATCTGTCTGCTGTTGTCTGACCACGTCTCTCTCTGTTCTGATCTGTCTGCTGTTGTCTGACCACGTCTCTCTCTGTTCTGATCTGTCTGCTGTTGTCTAACCACGTCTCTCTCTGTTCTGATCTGTCTGCTGTCAGTACTTCTGTCTCTGTTCTGTCTGCTGTTGTCTGACCACGTCTCTCTCTGTTCTGATCTGTCTGCTGTTGTCTAACCACGTCTCTCTCTGTTCTGATCTGCTGTTGTCTAACCACGTCTCTCTCTGTTCTGATCTGTCTGCTGTTGTCTAAACCGTCTCTCTCTGTAACGTCTCTCTCTGTTCTGATCTGTCTGCTGTTGTCTGACCACGTCTCTCTCTGTTCTGATCTGTCTGCTGTTGTCTGACCACGTCTCTCTCTGTTCTGATCTGTCTGCTGTTGTCTAACCACGTCTCTCTCTGTTCTGATCTGTCTGCTGTTGTCTAACCACGTCTCTCTCTGTTCTGATCTGTCTGCTGTTGTCTAACCACGTCTCTCTCTGTTCTGATCTGTCTGCTGTTGTCTAACCACGTCTCTCTCTGTTCTGATCTGTCTGCTGTTGTCTAACCACGTCTCTCTCTGTTCTGATCTGTCTGCTGTTGTCTGACCACGTCTCTCTCTGGGTATCAACACCATTTATTAAACGTGTATTCATTCATCCCTCTTTCAGGCAGGGGTACGGTGGTGACTGGCACTTTGGAGAGGGGTGTCATTAAAGAAGGGCGACAGACTGTGAGTACAGAGTGGGACAGAACCGTGCCTTTAAGTCTGTGGTCACTGGTAAGAATGGGGAGCCACACCACTATAGAAATATTGATTTCAATTTTAGAGCTGTAGCACACAGGGTAACATATGCTGTAAAACTGTGTTCATATTACTATAATTATTCCTGTAAGTACAGTTTAACACTAATTGCTGTTCATTGTCACAGTAGTACAGACCCTAGTGTGACAGAACTAGCCTAACCCCTAGGGTTAGTAGTAGCCCTCTGTACAGAGTGGTGTGGTGACAGAACTGACAGCTCTAACCCCTAGTACAGTGTAGTGACAGAACTAGCTCTAACCCCTAGTACAGTGTGGTGACAGAACTAGCTCTAACCCCTAGTACAGTGTGGTGACAGAACTAGCTCTAACCCCTAGTACAGAGTGGTGACAGAACTAGCTCTAACCCCTAGTACAGTGTAGTGACAGAACTAGCTCTAACCCCTAGTACAGTGTGGTGACAGAACTAGCTCTAACCCCTAGTACAGTGTAGTGACAGAACTAGCTCTAACCCCTAGTACAGTGTGGTGACAGAACTAGCTCTAACCCCTAGTACAGTGTGGTGACAGAACTAGCTCTAACCCCTAGTACAGTGTGGTGACAGAACTAGCTCTAACCCCTAGTACAGTGTGGTGACAGAACTAGCTCTAACGCCAAGTTACAACTACAACAGTTTCTCCACTGCACTTCTAGCACCAATTACCCACTAATAAGACTACTGGACAGTTACCCAAAATATCCCTCTGGTAACCCGTGAACTCCATCCTAAACCTCAAAACAGCTCCATTCTCAAAAATTGTTCTTCCTTCACCTCCCGTCTCCATCTCTTTCTTTCCCTCGCTCCCCCTCTCTCCTCCCCAGGCATTGAGATGTTCCACCAGTCTCTGGACAGAGCAGAGGCAGGAGATAACCTGGGGGCTCTGGTCCGAGGGCTGAAGAGGGAGGACATTAGGAGAGGGATGGTTATGAGCAAACCAGGCTCCATCCAGCCCCACCAGAAAGTCCAGGCCCAGGTCTGTATCATATCAGAAAGTCCAGGCCCAGGTCTGTATCATATCAGAAAGTCCAGGCCCAGGTCTGTATCATATCATAAAGTCCAGGCCCAGGTCTGTATCATATCATAAAGTCCAAGTCCAGTCCAGGCCCAGGTCTGTATCTGTATCATAAAGTCCAGGCCCAGGTCTGTATCATATCATAAAGTCCAGGCCCAGGTCTGTATCATATCATAAAGTCCAGGCCCAGGTCTGTATCATATCAGAAAGTCCAGGCCCAGGTCTGTATCATATCATAAAGTCCAGGCCCAGGTCTGTATCATATCATAAAGTCCAGGCCCAGGTCTGTATCATATCATAAAGTCCAGGCCCAGGTCTGTATCATATCATAAGTCCAGTCCAGGCCCAGGTCTGTATCATATCATAAGTCCAGGCCCAGGTCTGTATCATATCATAAAGTCCAGGCCCAGGTCTGTATCATATCATAAAGTCAGGCCCAGGTCTGTATCATATCATATAGTCCAGGCCCAGGTCTGTATCAGATCATAAAGTCCAGGCCCAGGTCTGTATCATATCATAAAGTCCAGGCCCAGGTCTGTATCATATCATAAAGTCCAGGCCCAGGTCTGTATCATATCATAAAGTCCAGGCCCAGGTCTGTATCATATCATAAAGTCCAGGCCCAGGTCTGTATCATATCATAAAGTCCAGGCCCAGGTCTGTATCAGATCATAAAGTCCAGGCCCAGGTCTGTATCATATCATAAAGTCCAGGCCCAGGTCTGTATCAGGTCTGTATCATAAGTCCAGGCCCAGGTCTGTATCATATCATAAAGTCCAGGTCTGTATCATATCATAAAGTCCAGGTCTGTATCGTATCATAAAGTCCAGGTCTGTATCGTATCATAAAGTCCAGGTCTGTATCATATCCCAGGTCTGTAAATCAGGTCTGTATCATAAAGTCCAGGTCTGTATCTGTATCATAAAGTCCAGGTCTGTATCATATCATAAAGTCCAGGGTGTATCTGTATCGTATCATATTGCAGGTCTAGTATCATAAACAGGGTATCATATCATAAAGTCCAGGCCCAGGTCTGTATCATAATAAAAGGCCCATTTCAGATCATATAGCAGGCCCAGGTCTGTATGTAAAGTCCAGGTCTGTTCACTCCAGGCCCAGGTCTGTATCAGATCATAAATAAGTCCAGGTCTGTGAATGCAGGTCTGTATCAATTTGTCTGTATCAGATCATAAAGTCCAGGTCTGTATCATATCTCCAGGGTATCATAAATAAAAAAGTCCAGGTCTGTATCTTCAGCTGCAGCCCTTAAATGTAAATGTATTCCCAGTATATCGTCTTCTGAAATAATTTCCCTTTATTCAGCGTTTTAAATTTGACCCTCAACTATTTGATCAAATGAAATATGTCTGTCTAGAGCTATGGTATATAGTATTTGTGGTATATTTGTAAATTGTGTTTATGTACTAGTGTATTATTCTCATAGTCCAAGGTTAGGATACGTGTTCTTTAATGGAATGGATGTAGAATGTGTCATTAAAACATCTCTTCATCCCAGGTCTATGTTCTGAGTAAGGAGGAGGGAGGCAGACACAAGCCCTTTGTCAGTAACTTCATGCCAGTCATGTTCTCCCTCACCTGGGACATGGCCTGCAGGGTCTACCTGGCAGGAGACAAGGTATGTGTCCATCTGTCAATTTTTTCCCCCCAATGTGATTTGTGTATTCTGAAATAAAGTGTGTAGCATAGTTCCAGGGCTGTGCTTGACCTTCTCCTCCTCTCTAACAGGACATGGTGATGCCAGGTGAAGACACATCTCTGACCCTCACGCTGCGCCAGCCTATGATTCTGGAGAAAGGTCAACGGTTCACTCTCAGAGATGGCAACAAAACTATTGGCACCGGCCTGGTTACTGACATACTGACCACCACAGAGGAAGACCAACACAACTGGGGCTGAGGAGAGAGCAGAAAATATGGGGGGGACTAATGGTGGGGGAGGAAGTATCTAGCTGTCCAATATATTGGTCTTTAGACACACACACAGCAGTAAGGAGCTGCTGAGACTGCATGTCTCTCTGCTTTACTGACCAACAATGAGATGTTCATAGTTGTCTTTCTGTGAAAAGGCCAGACTGTCATTGTCCGCTTGTGTAATAAAATGTATTTAATAGTAAAACATCTACTTCATTATTTGGTGACTTTGTATAATAAAGGTTTAGGTTCTTTAGATGCAGGTTTGGGCAGCAATAGTCACCTGAACTAGCTGCTTCATATACCATTTAGATGGTTTAGTAGTGAAATGTTTTTGTTCCATGTCAAATCAATGTTAGTTGGACCAACAGAACACCTTAAATGCCTTGGCCCACATACTGTACACATCCTGTACACAGTACACATACTGTACACATCCATGTCTGAAGGCTTAACAATCCTTCTCCCCTTCATCTACACTGAAGTGGATTTAACAGGTGACATCAATAAGGAATCATAGCTTTCACCACACAGGTTGACCTATTTATTACTGTAGGAACATTCATAGCTGTAATTCAATCACAGATGGACACGATGTCACACGGCAATATGAATAACAGCTTTACTTGGTATAAAGAATATGAAATACAGTTGACCATAGATTAACACACAGGGTCACATAGAATAACACACAGGGTCACATAGATTAACACACAGGGTCACATAGATTAACACACAGGTTCACATAGATTAACACACAGGGTCACATAGAATGACACACAGGTTCACATAGATTAACACACAGGGTCACAGAATGACACACAGGGTCACATAGATTAACACACAGGGTCACATAGATTAACACACAGGGTCACATAGAATGACACACAGGGTCACATAGATTAACACACAGGGTCACATAGATTAACACACAGGGTCACATAGAATGACACACAGGGTCACATAGATTAACACACAGGGTCACATAGATTAACACACAGGTTCACATAGATTAACACACAGGGTCACATAGATTAACACACAGGGTCACATAGAATGTAAGAAATGCTACATTTTCAAAAAGCCAAGCTGCTACAAAGCAGTGTACAACACAAGACAATCCTGAGACAGATAATACACTGAAATACAGTGGTAAAATGTATAGTCACTAGGAAGACTATAAGGTTGTTGAGATGAAGAAGCTGAATATAGTAACACTGAAATACAGTGGTAAGATGTATAGTCACTAGGAAGACTATAAGGTTGTTGAGATGAAGAAGCTGAATATAGTAACACTGAAATACAGTCTGGTAAGATGTACAGTCACTAGGAAGACTATAAGGTTGTTGAGATGAAGAAGCTGAATATAGTAACACTGAAATACAGTCTGGTAAGATGTTCAGTCACTAGGAAGACTATAAGGTTGTTGAGATGAAGCTGACTATAGTAACACTGAACTACAGTCAATATGTATATAACAAGTCATTATAAAAGGAGGGCTTTTTACTAAGCTAACAGAACACCGGTACAATATTCAAACAAGAAAACTAAAAAGTGGGTCTCAACCTCTCATCCCGTTTCTTCAGCCACACCCATCCAACCACCCACCCCTCCGCCCTCTTTAACAGTCTGATGGCCTGGAGATAAAAGCTGTCCTGTTTCTCTGTCCCGGTTTTGATGCACCTGTACTGTCTCGGCCTTCTACATGGTAGCGAGGTGAACAGGTCGTGGCTCGGGTGGCTGAGATCCTTGATCATCTTCTTGGCCTTCCTGTGACACCGGGTACTGTAGATGTCCTGTAGGGCAGGCAGTGGGCCCCCGGTGACGTGTTTGTTGAGGTTATTTTCCTCGCACCACTTCACCAGAGCTCTCTGATTGATTGAGAGATTCAAGGAGCTATTATCATTGATTCGAAACATTAAATATTTACATTCATGCACTTTGAAATTCATTTAGTAACTGTTGGAAAAACATTTAACTGCGGGGCACTACCACAACCAAGGATTTTGAGTTGAGGCCATTCCTTCACTGAATCTGTGAGCTGTCAATCATTTAACCTGGGAAGGAAAGAAGGGAAGTGGATCTAAGTCCTCATACAGCAGCATAGACATATAGGGGTCGTATTCACTAGACACCAAAGAGAAGAACACTGAACAAAACGGGCAGGAACTACCTGAACTTGTCCAATAAGAAACTAGGATGTGTTGAATATGACCCCGTGTCTGGATGTCTACAATGGCTTACTGATCACTATATCAGTGTGCTCATGAACCTGATCAGTAAAACTCACCGCAGTCTCTCCAGTGTATAGAGGGGATCCTCTCGTACAGAAGAGAGCAGCTTTACTCCAGAGACTCCTGGAGTATTTCCACTCAGGTCCAGCTCCTTCAGGTGGGAGGGGTTTGACCTCAGAGCTGAAGCCAGAGAAGCACAGCCTTCCTCTGTGATGCTGCAGCCTGACAGCCTGTGGAAAGTGAGGGAGAAAAGTATCATTTTAATTTCATATGTTGAACCTTTTATTGAATTGAAATGAACACAACTAAACTGATCAATTTTGTCAAATAATGGACTAGTGCCCCGATTCATAATTTCATGTGATAATTGTACATACTCCATCAGCCCCCTCTGTACTTCCTGTTCACCCATGACTGCGTGGCCACGCCTCCAACTCAATCATCAAATTTGCAGACGTCACAACAGTAGTAGGCCTGATTACCAACAACAAACGAGACGGCCCTCTGAGTGTGGTGTCAGGAAAATAACCACTCACCCCCCCATCTAAAACACTCACAAACCTTTACAGATGGACAATCGAGAGCATCCTGTCGGGCTGTATCAGCGCCTGGTACTGCAACTGCATCGCCCTCAAGACCGCAAGGCTCTCCAGAGGGTAGTGCGGTCTGCACAACGCATCACCAGGGGCAAACTACCTGCCCTCCAGGACACCTACACCACCCGATGTCACGGAAAGGCCAAAAAGATCATTGAGGACAACAACCACCCAAGCCACTGCCTGTTCACCCCGCTATCATCCAGGCGAGGTCAGTACAGGTGCATCAAAGCTGGGACCGAGAGACTGAAAAACAGCTTCTATCTCAAGGCCATCAGACTGTTAAACAGCCATCACTAATATAGAGAGGCTGCTGCCAACATACAGACTCAAATCTCTGGCCACTTAAATACATTTAATAAAAGGTATCACTTGTCACTTTAAATAACGCCACTTTGATCATGTATACATATCCTACATTACTCATCTCATATGTACAGTTGAAGTTGGAAGTTTACATATACCTTAGCCAAATACATTTGAACTCAGTTTTTCACAATTCCTGACATTTAATCCTAATAAAAATTCCCAATTTTAGGTCAGTTGGAATCACCACTTTATTGTAGGAATTTGAAATGTCAGAATAATAGTAGAGAGAATGATTTATTTCAGCTTTTATTTCTTTCATCACATTCCCAGTGGGTCGGAAGTTTACATACACTCAATTAGTATTTGGTAGCATTGCCTTTCAATTGTTTAACTTGGGTCAAACGTTTCAGGTAGCCTTCCTCAAGCTTCCCACAATAAGTTGGGTGAATTTTGTCCCATTCATCCTGACAGAGCTGGTGTAACTGAGTCAGGTTTGTAGGCCTCCTTGCTTGCACACGCTTTTTCAGTTCTGTCCACAAATGTTATATAGGATTGAGGTCAGGGCTTTGTGATGGTCACTCCAATACCTTGACTTTGTTGTCCTTAAGCCATTTTGCCACAACATTGGAAGCATGCTTGGGGTCATTGTCCATTTGGAAGACCCATTTGCAGCCAAGCTTTAACTTTAACTGATGTCTTGAGATGTTTCTTCAATATATAAACATAATTTTCCTAACTCATGATGCCATCTATTTTGTGAAGTGCACCAGTACATCCTTCAGCAAAGCACCCCCACAACATGATGCTGCCACCACCGTGCTTCGCGGCTGGGATGGTGTTCTTCGGCATGCAAGCCTCCCCCTTTTTCCTCCAAACATAACTATAGTCATTACGGCCAAACAGTTCTATTTTTGTTTCATCAGACCAGAGGACATTTCTACAAAAAGTACGATCTTTGTCCCCGTGTGCAGTTGCAAACCGTTGTCTGGCTTTTTTATGGCGGTTTTGGAGCAGTGGCTTCTTCCTTGCTGAGTGGCCTTTCAGGTTATGTCGATATCGGACTCGTTTTACTGTGGATATAGATCATTTTGTACCCATTTCCTCCAGCATCTTCACAAGGTCCTTTGCTGTTGTTCTGGGATTTATTGGCACTTTTCGCACCAAAGTACGTTCATCTCTAGGAGACAGAATGAGTCTCCTTCCTGAGCGGTATGGAGGCTGCGTGGTCCTGTGGTGTTTATACTTGCTTACTATTGTTTGTACAGATGAACGTGGTACCTTCAGGCGTTTGGAAATTGCTCCCAATGAACCAGACTTGTGAAGGTTTACCATTTTTGGGGTCTTGGCTGATTTCTTTTGATTTTCTGTTAGTATAATTTAATTATGCCGATGTGCTTTCATCAATTGAAAGCCCTTTGTCTATTTTATGAGAATTTTGTAAGATTTCTTGTTTGCATAAAATAGACGCAGACCAGTCTTTAAATAATAGGTAAGGTAATATAATTTATTCTCGGAGCGCACTACCACTCAAAACAAATGCATCAGTTTAAATACAGATCATGACATCATTTCACTGTCTTAAACGAACTCCCTCCCTCTCGACAGGACAAAGTAAGGTGAAAAGTTCATTCTATCTTACTAACACACTCCCAGATAACTTTGACCCCTCAACATTATCGATCACCACTGAACTGACAGGTTTAATTAACAGAAACCCTAGGAATGCATTCTCTGCCTAATCTAAAAACCCCAGAGCTAAGTTTCAGGTTGGGTCAACCATAGGTTAACGACCTTATGTGTTTACACAGTCTACAACCCATTTGTTCCTGCCCAGTTGGAATGGTTTTATTACTCCTTTCTCCTGTCACACAATTTCTTCTTATGAACTCATATTGTCTATTTAAACATACAGAGTATAAGTTTACCTAGACACAATTCTATTTAAAATGGGGATATTGTTTATTCATTTATCCATAATAAATCCATAATAAATTCAACATGTTCCCATGATGTCAAGCAAAGGGGAACTGAGTTTGAAGGTAGTCCTTGAAATACATCCATAGGTAAACCTCCAATTGACTCAAATGATGTCAATTAGCCTATCGGAAGCTTCTAAAGACATGACATAATTTTCTGGAATTTTCCATGCTGTTTAAAGGCACAGTCAACTTACTGTATTTAAACTTCTGACCCACTGAAATTGTGACACAGTGAATTATAAGTGAAATAATCTGTCTGTAAACAATTGTTGAAAATATTACTTGTATCACAAAGTAGATGTCCTAACCGACTTGCCAAAACTGTAGTTTGTTAACTTTGTTAAGAAATGTGTGGAGTGGTTGAAAAACGAGTTTTAATGACTCCAACCTTAATGTATGTAAACTTCTGACTTCAACTGTATATACTGTATTCTATACATTCTACTGCATCTTGCCTATGCCGCACGGCCATTGCTCATCCATATATTTATATGTACATATTCTTATTCATCCCTTTACATTTGTGTGTATAAGGTAGTTGTTGTGAATTTGTTCGATTATTTGTTAGATATTACTGCATAGTCGGGAACTAGAAGCACAAGAATTTCGCTACATTCGCATTAACATCTGCTAACCATGTATATGTGACCAATACAATTTGATTTGACATACTGTCCATAACGTCTATACATCCCATCACATATACCAGTGGAGGCTGATGAGGGGAGGACGGCTCATAATAACATCTATACATCCCATCACATATACCAGTGGAGGCTGCTGAGGGGAGGACGGCTCATAATAACATCTATACATCCCATCACATATACCAGTGGAGGCTGATGAGGGGAGGAGGGCTCATAATAACATCTATACATCCCATCACATATACCAGTGGAGGCTGATGAGGGGAGGACGGCTCATAATAACATCTATACATCCCATCACATATACCAGTGGAGGCTGCTGAGGGGAGGACGGCTCATAATAACGTCTATACATCCCATCACATATACCAGTGGAGGCTGATGAGGGGAGGACGGCTCATAATAACATCTATACATCCCATCACATATACCAGTGGAGGCTGCTGAGGGGAACATCTATACATCCCATCACATATACCAGTGGAGGCTGCTGAGGGGAGGACGGCTCATAATAACATCTATACATCCCATCACATATACCAGTGGAGGCTGCTGAGGGGAGGACGGCTCATAATAACGTCTATACATCCCATCACATATACCAGTGGAGGCTGATGAGGGGAGGACGGCTCATAATAACGTCTATACATCCCATCACATATACCAGTGGAGGCTGATGAGGGGAGGACGGCTCATAATAACGTCTGAAATGGAGCAGATAGAATGGCACAAGACACCTGGAAACCATGGAAACCATGTGTTTGATACCATTCCACCGATTCCGCATCCAGTCATTACCATGAGACTATCCTACCCCAATAAAGGGGACACCAACCTCCTGTGACATATACATGCATTTATATTATTTATTCTCAAGAGTCCAACATTGCTCGTACTAATATTTATATATTTCTTGATTCAATTTTTTTTCTTTTAGGTTTTTGTGTGTGTGTGTGTGTGTGTGTGTGTGTGTGTGTGTGTGTGTGTGTGTGTGTGTGTGTGTGTGTGTGTATTGTTGTGAATTTTTAGATATTACTGCACTGTAAGAGGACCTGTCACGTCATGACCATAAAGAACTCTTATTTTCTATGGTCGAGTAGGTCAGGGGGTTTTTCTAGTTATTATTTTCTATGTGGTGTTCTAGTTTAGTTTTTCTATGTTTGGGTGTTTGGTATGATTCTATGTTTGGGTGTTTGGTATGATTCACGAGGCAGCTGGCTATCGTTGTCTCTAATTGGGGATCATATTAAGTAGTATTTTTCCACCTGTGTTTTATGGGATATTGTTTTGAGATGTGTATATTTTGAGTTAGTGCACGTAGCATCTCTGTAGTCACGGTTAGTTGTATTGTTTATTTGTTTGCCGACCGACCAGCCAGCCCGAGCCACCTGCACGCCTGACCCCCACCGGTCTAGTCAATAACTCAACTCTCCCAAAACAATTGCCTTCCTAGTTCACACCTTACATTTCTTTAATTCCCAAGGGAAAGGTTTGGAAACAAAAAACTAAAACAAAAAACCCCACATACACCTTAAATATACATTAACACACAGAAACAGCCAATCCTCCATATAATTAATGACATAGGACTAATAGTACTGTAGAGCTATTTTTACTTGCACACAATATAGCTGGGTCACCCCGACCTGTCCCTAGGGGTCCACCACCCTGCAGCGTCCCAACCCAACACATCCCACTCAGCTTTAGGATCTAAGTGAAACATTCATTATTGGTTTTCGGGTGTGTTAGGCCAGAGTGACAACCCACAGGACGGCAGACCCCCAGGGCCAGGACTGAGCAGCCCAGCAGCTAGGGATTACCTTGATGCGTATTTCCCCTCATGTGGCATGTTTTCACTACAGACCCCTTTAGTCGTACTGTATTCCATATAAGGCATCCAGATCTTATGAAAGTTGCCCAGTATACCCTTAACTGGTAATAAATTAAATCTAGTGATACATAACTTGACATTGTGGGAGGATAACAAACCTTCCAATTAATGGCAATGCATTTCTTAGCCTCTATAAATGCTTGGTTACACAGTTTCTCCAGATAACAGTCTCCGGTATTAACATTTCCAAGCAGGGATAAGGGAGAATCTGTAGACATGCTGAGATAAAAGAACATGCGCTTTGCCAGAATTCATCCAGCCTTCACAAGACTATAACATATGCAAATATGTCCACTGTTGTGATTTACACCTCCAGCAGAGGAATTCCACTGTCATATAGTACATTCTATGGATGGTCTGAAACTTCACTAATGTATGTCTGAGATGATATGAACCTGACGGGGCATTCACACATATCTGTATCCAGTCATCATCATCAATAGCATCTCCCAGGTCTTCCTCACATGTTTGTTAACATGTGAGGAACATCCACCTCTGGCCTGCTCGCCTCCCTACCACTGAGGAAGTACAGTTCCCGCTCAGCCCAGTCAAAGCTGTTCGCTGCTCTGGCCCCCCAATGGTGGAACAAACTCCCTCACGACGCCAGGACAGCGGAGTCAATCACCACCTTCCGGAGACACCTGAAACCCCACCTCTTTAAGGAATACCTAGGATAGGATAAGTAATCCTTCTCACCCCCTCCCCCTTTAAGATTTAGATGCACTATTGTAAAGTGACTGTTCCACTGGATGCTATAAGGTGAATGCACCAATTTGTAAGTCGCTCTGGATAAGAGCGTCTGCTAAATGACTTAAATGTAAATGTAAATGTTTTGTGTCATCCGGAAAAGCCTCTATCAACCCTTGATACAGTTTGGAAATCAACTTGAGGTTTGTCAGACTGCCTTAAAATATAATATGGCTTGTCCAGTGTTTGCTGCACAGAGAGAACAAAGTATTGTATCTGCACTAATTCACTTCACCTTTGTCACCAACTAGTCTTCCCTGGCTTCCTGACACTGCTGAGACCCCTGTCACTGTCTTATCTGTGGTGGCATATTTCAGCTTTACCAAATGAGGAGCGTTACAAACTACACACCAGTCAGAGTTATACTTAAACTACATCTTTAATAATAATAAGCTTTGCAATAGCATTTGACTTTCAACAATTCCCTATTTCTAATGAACCGTTGAGAAGTACCACCAGAAAATTACAGAGATCTTTTATAGCCAAGATACACCCCTCTCAACTTACACTGACGAACCACAGATCTGAGGAACAAGCACAGAGCAGTTCTCTTTCCAAGGAAATGAACTTCCTGAATAGGCCTGTGATTAGAGAACAGGGTTTTGTTCTTTCTGGATTCCATTAGAATGACATCACAGAGAAAGGGACAGGACAACAACTCTTACAATTCCAACTACTGAATCCTGCAAGATACTGTTCGTAATTATACAACTACCTTTGTTGCCAAAGTGGAGATGCTGAAATAATTGTTTTGCCCGTTCTACAGAAGTCTATATCGGTTACCTAATACAGGAGTAGTAAAGGCCCAGTCCACTACATTTGTGAATATAATATATGTACAAAAACATACATAGATTGCTGCAGCACCCCTACTTCCTGTCGCTATGTCTACCCATCTTCTGTCTAATGCAAATCATTTTCCAGACTACAATGGGCTGAAGTTTGTCTGTTGTGCTCATTTCCACCTGATGTCCCTAACTGACTCCATTTACAAGTTAACGCTTTTTAGGTGCTCTTTCCCACGAAAACACCGGTGATCAGGTTCAACAAGTCTGTCAACCTCCAACTTCTCTCACAGTTATTGTTTTCAACCGTCCAAGACGGGGGGAGGGGAAGGTGCTTCCCAAACTGTTCACTAAGCACTACTGCTATTGGACAACACCCATGAAAACATTTGGCAGCACAAAGACTCAAGTTACTGCCAACCATCAACATTAAAACTGCTTTCAGAGGGCATAACCTTTTTAACCTTTCTATCAAAATAAACAATTTGCAACGGAAATTAACATCAGTTCTTGTAGGACAAGTTTAGGCAGGCATATCCAGGCTACTTCCCCATTACTCCATTACAAGACATTGTCCACTTACTGAACTACGCTATGGAAATGTACACCGGTGTACACACACACACACACACACACACACACACACACACACACACACACACACACACACACACACACACACACACACACACACACACACACACACACACACACACACACACCATTCAAATTATTTTAAAAGTGCCATCTATTCTCCCTTCATTTAAGTAGCCTAATCACTGATTGTAGAAGTGAATGGAGCCTTTTTGTTCATCTGTCCAATTATGTCAAATCAGTGATTCTGTGAAGGAATAAGAACAAGGCTGAAATACCCAGTCGTAGTCTTCTACTACCAAGTCTCATTTTCACTTGGCTTTTGGAACAAACCATTAACAAACATGAGAAATTCAGAAAATGTAAATTTGGCAAATCCATATGAAAATGCAATGTGAGAGGCAGGACACTTTATAACAAGGCAACACTTTATAACAAGGCAACAGTAAGCAGGTAGTCCCCCCCCCCCCACACACACAGAGCAGTAAGGAGCTGCTGAGACTGCATGTCTCTCTGCTTTACTGACCAACCAGAAGACCCACAATGAGATGTTCATTGTCTTTCTGTGAAGAGGTCAGACTGTCATTGTCCTTATAAAAGGAGGGCTTTTTACTAAGCTAACAGAACACACTGAACTACAGTCAATATGTACAGACATGATGGATATAACATGATGTCCTTATAAAAGGAGGGCTTTTTACTAAGCTAACAGAACACACTGAACTACAGTCAATATGTACAGACATGATGGATATAACATGATGTCCTTATAAAAGGAGGGCTTTTTACTAAGCTAACAGAACACACTGAACTACAGTCAATATGTACAGACATGATGGATATAACATGATGTCCTTATAAAAGGAGGGCTTTTTACTAAGCTAGCGGAACACACTGAACTACAGTCAATATGTACAGACATGATGGATATAACATGATGTCCTTATAAAAGGAGGGCTTTTTACTAAGCTAGCGGAACACACTGAACTACAGTCAATATGTACAGACATGATGGATATAACATGATGTCCTTATAAAAGGAGGGCTTTTTACTAAGCTAGCGGAACACACACTACACTGACACGCAACAGAAACAGCACACATCAACGAACATCAGACCACATTTACATTTTAATCAAAATCAAGGACTTGGATCTGAGGCCAGTGCTCCATAGCGTAACAGTGAGCTTTCAATAACGAAGCCTGGGAAGGAACGAAGTCGTCGCTCTAAGTCCTCATACAGCAGCATAGACATATAGGGGTCGTATTCACTAGACATCAAAGAGAAGAACACTGAACAAAACGGGCAGGAACTACCTGAACTTATCCAATAAGAAACTAGCATGTGTTGAATATGACCCCGTGTCTGGATGTCTACAATGGCTTACTGATCACTATATCAGTGTGCTCATGAACCTGATCAGTAAAACTCACCGCAGTGTCTCCAGTGTATAGAGGGGATCCTCTTGTACAGAAGAGAGCAGCTTTACTCCAGAGGCTCCTGGAGTATTTCCACTCAGGTCCAGCTCCTTCAGGTGGGAGGGGTTTGACCTCAGAGCTGAAGCAAGAGA
The DNA here is from genome assembly GCF_023373465.1 of Oncorhynchus keta. Classification (NCBI taxonomy): domain Eukaryota; kingdom Metazoa; phylum Chordata; class Actinopteri; order Salmoniformes; family Salmonidae; genus Oncorhynchus; species Oncorhynchus keta. Next base: position 33,290,534 of record NC_068425.1, on the reverse strand, counting down.
AGCACAGCCTTCCTCTGTGATGCTGCAGCCTGACAGCCTGTGGAAAGTGAGGGAGAAAATATACACAATATAAAAACTTCCAGAAAATATGTCCGTTTTGCATCTAAAGACAATACAATCAGTGATAAAAATTGAAATTGCCTTCAATTATGACATTAGAGACCAAGGCCCAATTATGATATTAGAGACCAAGGCCCAATTATGATATTAGAGACCAAGGCCCAATTATGATATTAGAGACCAAGGCCCTATTATGATATTAGAGACCAAGGCCCTATTATGATATTAGAGACCAAGGCCCTATTATGATATTAGAGACCAAGGCCCTATTATGATATTAGAGACCAAGGCCCTATTATGATATTAGAGACCAAGGCCCTATTATGATATTAGAGACCAAGGCCCTATTATGATATTAGAGACCAAGGCCCTATTATGATATTAGAGACCAAGGCCCTATTATGATATTAGAGACCAAGGCCCTATTATGATATTAGAGACCAAGGCCCTATTATGATATTAGAGACCAAGGCCCTATTATGATATTAGAAACCAAGGCCCTATTATGATATTAGAGACCAAGGCAAGAATTGAATCCAAGTTATAGAGCAGTGCACTGGAAAGCTGACAATGCTGACAATATGTTTCCATTGTTTGTGGAAATCTCATTCAATCTAAATGTAGCGCATCTCGACTCAAGCATTACCTTTGAAAGTCACACTGTCAGCTGTCCAGTGCACTGCCTTGGATTAAATCCAGGACCAAGTGAAATGTAAGTTAAACTCTGTGAGGGTTGCCTTACCTCAGTGTCTCCAATTTACACTGTGGATTCTCAAGTCCAGCACAGATGAATCTCACTCCTGAATCCTGGAGTTTCTTTCCTCCCAGGTCAAGCTCTCTCAAACTTGAGTGTCACACCCTGACCATAGTTTTCTTTGTATGTTTCTATGTTTTGTTTGTTCAGGGTGTGATCTGAGTGGGCATTCTATGTTGTGTGTCTAGTTTGTCTGTTTCTGTGTTTGGCCTGATATGGTTCTCAATCAGAGGCAGGTGTTAGTCATTGTCTCTGATAGGGAACCATATTCAGGTAGCCTGTTTGGTGTTGGGTTTTGTGGGTGATTGTCTCCTGTGTCAGTGTTTGTTCCACACGGGACTGTTTCGGGTTTACACGTTTGTTGTTTTTGTAGTTTATTCATGTATAGTTTTCTTATTAAAAACAAACATGAATTTCAACCACGCTGCATTTTGGTCCTCCTCTCCTTCGATGGAAGAATCCCGTTACATTGAGGTGTTTGAGCTGAGAGTTGAAGCCAGCATTCATTCAACCTGGAGAGAGATGATGCAAATAAGTAATCCACACAAATCTATAACTAAATTAACCAGGTTTCCATCCAACCTTTTTACGTGTGCAAAGTACATTTTGGATAAAAATGTCATGACAGGCCTGATGGAAACAGCAAATTTGTTGGTAAACCTTCCAAATGTCAACAAAACAAAATATGCTAGCCTTCCGAGTGGCGCAGCGGTCTAAGCCACTGCATCGCAGTGCTAGAGGAGTGACTACAGATCCGGGTTCAATCCGGTTGTAGACCAATGAGACGGCGCACAATTGGCACAGCGTCGTCCGGGTTAGGGAAGGGTTTGGCCTGCTGGGATGTCCTTGTCCCATCGCGCTCTACTGACTATTTATTGAACGCTGACGGTCACTGAGCTGTACGGTGTTTCCTCCGACACATTCAAATCAAATCGTTATTTGTCACACGTGCCGAATACAACAGGTTACAACACCTTACAGTGAAATGCTTACAAGCCCTTAACTAACAATGCAGTTGTAAGAAAAATGTGTGTTAAGGAAAGAAATTAGTAAGTAAAAAATAAATAAAGTTACAAATAAGGAATGAGCAGCAGTAAAATAACAGTGGTGAGGCTATATACAGGGTTACTATACTATATACAGGGTACAGAGTCAATCAATGTGCGGGGGCGAGGTAATTGAGGTAATATAGATAATAAACAGAGAGGAGCAGCAGAGTAGCAGCATCGTAAAAGAGGGGGGCAATGCAAATAGTCCGTGAGCCATTTGATTAGCTGTTCAGGAGTCTTATGGCCTGGGGGTAGAAGTTGTTAAGAAGCCTTTTGAACCTAGACTTGGTGCTCTGGTAGTACTAGCTGTGCAAGTAGCAGAGAGCGCAGTCTATGACTAGGATGGCTGGAGTCTTTGACAATTTTTATGGCCTTCCTTTGACACCGCCTGGTATAGAGGTCCTGGATGGCAGGAATCTTGGCCTTAGTGATGTACTGGGCCTTACGCACTAACCTCTGTAGTGCATTGCGGTCGAGGAATGAGCAGTTGCCATACCAGGCAGTGATGCAACCAGTCAGGATGCTCTCGATGGTGCAGCTGTAGAACTTTTTGAGGATTTGAGGACCCATGCCGAATCATTTCAGTCTCCTGAGGGGGAATAGTCTTTGTCGTGCCCTCTTCACGACTGTCTTGGTGTGTTTGGACCATGATAGTTTGTTGTTGATGTGGAATGAGGGCGTGCTCAGACCTCCTTTTCCTGTAGTCCACAATCACCATTTGTCTTGATCACATTGAGGGAGTTTTTAACCTGGCACCACATGTTATTTTTTTCTACTGTATTATTGACTCTATGTTTTGTTTATTCCATGTGTGCTTTATCTTTTGCTGCTGGTGATTCTCTGATCCACCTCTACGCAAACGACACCATTCTGTTCTACTTCTGGCCCCTCCTTGGACACTGTGTTAACTAACCTCTAACCTCGAGATGAGCCTCAATGCCATACAACTCTCCTTCTGTGGCCTCCAACTGCTCTTAAACACAAGTAAAACTAAATGCATGCTATTCAATCGATCACTGCCCGCACCTGCTCGCCTGTCCAGCATCACTACTCTGGACGGCTCTGACTTAGAATACGTGTACAACTACAAATACTGGTAAGACACCTACTGGTTTGAGTGTTGGACTAGTAACCGGAAGGTTGCAAGTTCAAACCCCTGAGCTGACAAGGTACAAATCTGTCGTTCTGCCCCTGAACAGGCAGTTAACCCACTGTTCCTAGGCCGTCATTGAAAATAAGAATTTGTTCTTAACTGACTTGCCTAGTAAAATAAAGGTAATTTTTTTTTTTTTTTAAAGACTGTAAACTCTCCTTCCAGACTCACATTAAGCATCTCCAATCCAAAATTAAATCTAGAATCGGCTTCCGAAATCGCAACAAAGCATCCTTCACTCATGCTGCCAAACATACCCTCATAAAACTGACCATCCTACCGATCCTCGACTTCGGTGATGTCATCTATAAAATAGCCTCCAACACTCTACTCAACAAACTGGATGCAGTCTATCACAGTGCCATCCGTTTTGTCACCAAAGCCCCATACACTACCCACCATTGCAACCTGTATGCTCTCGTTGGTTGGCCCTCACTTCATACTCGTCGCCAAACCCACTGGCTACAGGTTATCTACAAGTCTCTGCTAGGTAAAGCCCCGCCTTACCTCAGCTCACTGGTCACCATAGCAGCACCCACTCATAGCACGCACTCCAGCAGATATATCTCACTGGTCACCCCCAAAGCCAATTCCTTCTTTGGTCATCTTTCCTTCCAGTTCTCTGCTGCCCATGACTGGAACGAATTGCAAAAATCTCCGAAGTTGGAGACTCACATCTCCCTCACTAGCTTTAAGCACCAGCTGTCAGAGCAGCTTACAGATCATTGCACCTGTACATAGCCCATCAGTAAACAGCCCATCTATCTACCTACCTCATCCCCATACTGGTATTTATTTATTTATTTTGCTCCTTTGCACCCCAGTATCTCTACCTGCACATTCATCTTCTGCCAATCTACCATTCCAGTGTTTAATTGCTATATTGTAATTACTTCGCCACCAAGGCCTATTTATTTCCTTAACTTACCTAATTTGCACTCACTGTATATAGACTTTTTGTTTTCTTTTGTTCTACTGTATTATTGACTGTATGTTTTGTTTATTCCATGTGTAACTCTGTGTTGTTGTATGTGTCGAATTACTACGCTTTATCTTGGCCAGGTAGCAGATGCAAATGAGAACTTGTTCTCAACTAGCCTACCTGGTTAAATAAAGGTGAAATGTAAAAAATATATATCTTTCATACGAATCCTAACCTTGTGACCCATTCCACACATCTGTTGTTTGTCATGTAGACTAAGGGGGTGTATATTTGCTATAAAAGTTATTTGTATAGTTTGTCTAGAGGCTCTCGATGAATCATCTAAGTGTGGTTTGTCGACCAGCAATCGTTATTGCAAAGCACTCACATCATTAACTTCTGTGTGGTGTGACATGCTTTCCTTATTAATAAGTGAATAAAGATTTAGTTTAAGTATAACTCTGACTTGTGTGATAAGTTTGTCTCTCCTCATTTGATAGTAAAGAAATGAACAACCACAATAATGGTCTCCCGAGTGGCACAGCGGTCTAAGGCACTGCATCAATAAACTCTCAATTTAATTTAGCGAATAAAGTCAACATTTTGAGAATAAAGTTGACACTTTGAGAATAAAGTTGCAGTTATATTTAATGATTAAAATTGGGGATTTTGTTAATTGCATGTCTACCTTGTTGCCTGTTGCTGTGTGTGCGCCACTGTTGAGATACCTGAGTTAGATTATCTGGTGAAACTATACTTCAGAATTGGCTTCAGTAACAAGGAAATCCTTGCTCTTTTAGCACATAATAACCATCATATTATAAGTATTAGGACCAGGAAGAGGTTGTACCACTGATTATTTTCAGAAGGAGAATCCATGGTTACATACAGTATTAGGTAGAGATGGACAGGCTGTGTGTGTATGCAGGTGTGTGTGTATGCAGGTGTGTGTGTATGCAGGTGTGTGTGTGTGGGTGGTAAATTGTAGGGGCAAAACAAAACCAATCAGCATCAATCTAACGATCTAACACAATTGTTTAAACAGGCATCACTGCGCACACACACGTTTATTAATCTACTGATCTAAAAACTTGCACACGCACACACACACCCCAAGTTTCCCCCTGGTAATTTCATACTATCATACTAATGGCCATAGTGCGGTATGAGCACAAACAAAAATCATTCTCGTCTCTGAATGTGAAGAGAACTGGGGTTGAGTCCCTGTCAGTCTGCTGTCCCAATTTCGCTACAACGTTCTGCTGCGTAGTTTAGGACAAAACTTCTGTGCATAATAGCAACTATTAATGACCTTATCCATGGTGCTTTACTAAGAGTAGTATTTATTTCCCCCATATGGCAACTATCCTTCTAACGACTATAGGCTAGTAGGCTACGTGAGCACAGCTATTAAAACACATGATCTTAGGATCCTGGAGACTGGAGGCTGTGTGTGTGTGTATGTGTCCCATGTCAAGCTGCTCTCCAAATTCGCTACAACACCAAAATGCTATTCTGCAGCCCATTATAAACCTATAGTGGCCACTGGCGTAATGCAGTTTCTCTGGACCTCCCGCAAGGTCAGAGTTGGTTTGTCGAGATCGGTGTGAAAAATCTTGACTGGCCTGCACAGAGCCCTGACCTCAACCCCATCGAACACCTTTGAGATGAATTGGAACATCGACTGCGAGCCAGGCCTAGTCGCCCAACATCAGTGCCGAACCTCACTAATGTTCTTGTGGCTGAATGGAAGCAAGTCCCTGCAGCAATGTTCCACCATCTAGTGGAAAGCCTTCCCAGAAGAGTGGAGGCTGTCATACCAGCAAAGGGGAGACCAACTCCATATTAATGCCCATGATTTTGGAATGAGATGTTTGACGAGCAGGCGTCCACATACTTTTGATCACGTAGAGTATATAACTTTCTCACACATTATTCAAGATTCATTCAGGATTATCCGTATTAATGGATCATAATAATGCATCCACATTAATGTAGAAGGGTTTAGAAACATATTACTCTTCTGAAGTCAACTCTCATACAACCAAGTAATTCTCTTCAGCCAACCTGGTTTCAGAACATTTCATATTATTCTGTACGTAAACATGAGACAGTAATTAGTGTGATATGCTACGGTATGTATTATTTTATTTTATTATTATTTTTGCTTAATGTTCCTACATCGCCAAAGATCGAGTCCCTGGCTGGGATGTGTTCAGTATAGGCACACTAAAACAAAACGTAGGCATATCTAGGCTACTTTCCCATTTCACATTACTAAACATTTTCCAGCAACTGAACTGCGTTTTTGAAATGCACACAGCTGTACACACATACAATGTTCAAATTATTTTACATGTGCCATCATCTATTCTCCCTTAATTTAAGTAACCTAGTGCCGTGTAGCTCAGTTGGCCAGTTAGTAGAGAATATGGTGCTTGCAACAAACACCAGGGTTGTGAATACCATTCCCATGGAGGACCAGTACTAAGAAAATGTAAGCACTCACTACTGTCACTAAGTCACTCTGGAAAAGAGCGTCTGCTAAATGACAAAAATGAAGGTTAATTTTGTAAATGTCGGATCGCTATGGCAAGACACATCATTCACCCAAGTTTCGTAAACAAATTGGATCAGTGGTGTCTGAGATATCATTTGTGACTAATATACAAACGGGGACAGCTCCATAGTCCCCCCTCCTGATTTCATTGTGGGGGACAATAAGTCAATGTGCCACTAGAATAAATGGTATATACAGTATACCACATAGCAGTGGTAATATACACCATGTGAGCATAAACAGAATATAACAGAATCAGTTGACTTGGTGTACAGAGAGAACAAGAGAGGACCTAGTACAGAGCCCTGGGGGACAACAGTATTCTTCAAGAATAGAATTTAAATGACTCATGAGATTAATTCAACTGTCATACATAATCATAACCCAAAATATAAGCTGGTTTTACTTCTGTTTGTTAACAATGTAATTGTAAACAAACACTGTATTGCCTCAAACATGGTTACATTTTAATATCAGGTATTGCATCCATAACTCTGAATATGAGTTTGATACTGGTTACATTTCTCCAGCCCTAAAAATGTTCACTAAAACCGTGGCAGCGTGAGCACTTTGTTATAGTTTAAGCCGCCGATTGCCCCCTTTAAAGACATTGAGTTCACACAGTTAGGCCTAATATGTAGTTATATATGGGTATGAACATTCATAGCTGTGGAAACCAAGTCATTCAATTAATCACAGATTGACACAATGTCACACGGCAACAGGACAGTTTTACTTCATATATTTAAGGAACATGAAATACAGGTTACCATAGATTAACACACAGAGTTACATAGAATGTAAGAAATGCTACTTGTTTTAAACCCCAAGGTGCTACAATAAAAACACATCCAAGCAATGAGTATTCAATAGTAGAAAGACTACAGAGGCCTATAATACACTGTATAATAATAATAATGTATCTATAATACACTGAAATAAAAAGATAGGTAAGACGTACAGCAGAGTTACTTGTAAGGACATAAACTATTCAAATGTTTTTTTGGGGGTATATGCTGAATATGTCGGCTCAGTTGGAAATGACCTTTACATTTCTATAGTGCAATCTGTACCGCTTCAGTTATACAGATTGAATAGCGCCCCAAGTCATACACGGCAATAGGAATAACTAACTACTATTATTCATTTTACTGTTAAAATTAAATACTACTTATATTCAATCAATTGGACTATTATTAAATTTGTATTATTAATTTTGAATATACAGTATATCAAAGATTAAAACAGGGTTACATACAATTTGAATAATTCTACATTACTATAATGAAAAATATATATATATTTGTAACACGCTTTTCAAAAACCCAAGGATGCTTACAATAAAAATCGAAGCAATTAGTACAACACACATGACAATCCAGACATCAAATACACTGAAATAAAGCTATCAGTCTGGTAAGATGTACAACAGAGTTACTAGGAAGACAATAAGGTTGTTGAGAACCTGTGACACCGGGTGCTGTAGTTGTCCTGGAGGGCAGGCAGTGTGCCCCCAGTGATGCATTGGTTGAGGGAGAGGTATTTTCCTGGCACCACTTCACCAGGGCTCTCTGATTGATTGGGCGATTAAAAAGGAGCTATCATTGTTGATTCGAAGCATTGAATATTTAAATACACGCACTTTGAAATTTATTTTGTAACTGTCCCAGAAGCATTTAACTGCAGCACACTCCCACAACCAAGGATTTTGAGTTGAGGCCATTCCTTCACTGAATCTGTGAGCTGTCAATCATTTAACCTGGGAAGGAAAGAAGGGAAGTGGATCTAAGTCCTCATACAGCAGCTTAGACATATAGGGGTCGTATTCACTAGACATCAAAGAGAGGAACACTGAACAAAACGGGCAGGAACTACCTGAACTTGTCCAATAAGAAACTAACATGTGTTGCAAAATGTTTCGCTACAGGATGTCTACAATGGCTAATGGCTAATTGTTCACTATATTACTGTGTTCATAAAACTGTGATCTTAAAAAACTCACCGCAGTGTCTCCAGTGTATAGAGGGGATCCTCTTGTACAGAAGAGAGCAGCTTTACTCCAGAGACTCCTGGAGTATTTCCACTCAGGTCCAGCTCCTTCAGGTGGGAGGGGTTTGACCTCAGAGCTGAAGCAAGAGAAGCACAGCCTTCCTCTGTGATGCTGCAGCCTGACAGCCTGTGGAAAGTGAGGGGGAAAAGTTACACAGTATAAAATATTACAGAAAATGTCAGTTTAGCATCTAAAGATGATACAATTAATGATAAAAAACTGACAAATTGTCATTGATTATGACATCAGAGACCAAGTCCCAATTATGGCATCAGAGACCAAGTCCCAATTATGACATCAGAGACAAAGGTTGGAATTTAATCCACGTTTTGAGCAGAGACTGGACAGCCGACAATGCTGACAACATTATCCCAATGTTTGTGGAAATCGCATTCACTCTAAATGTAGCGCATGTCGATCTAACATAAATGGGCTTTGAAAGTCACACTGTCAGCTGTCCAGTGCACTGCCTTGGATTAAATCCAGGACCAAGTGAAATGTAAGTTAAACTCTGTGAGGGTTGCCTTACCTCAGTGTCTCCAATTTACATTGAGGATTCTCAAGTCCCGCACAGATGAAACTCACTCCTGAATCCTCCTCCCCCTCCCCCCCCCTCCTCCCTCTCTGCAGATGACTTCGTCAACCATTTTGAAAAGAAGGTCGACGACATCCGATCCTCGTTTGCTAAGTCAAACGACACCGCTGGTTCTGCTCACACTGCCCTACCCTGTGCTCTGACCTCTTTCTCCCCTCTCTCTCCAGATGAAATCTCGCGTCTTGTGACGGCCGGCCGCCCAACAACCTGCCCGCTCGACCCTATCCCCTCCTCTCTTCTCCAGACCATTTCCGGAGACCCTCTCCCTTACCTCACCTCGCTCATCAACTCATCCCTGACCGCTGGCTACGTCCCTTCCGTCTTCAAGAGAGCGAGAGTTGCACCCCTTCTGAAAAAACCTACACTCGATCCCTCCGATGTCAACAACTACAGACCAGTATCCCTTCTTTCTTTTCTCTCCAAAACTCTTGAACGTGCCGTCCTTGGCCAGCTCTCCCGCTATCTCTCTCAGAATGACCTTCTTGATCCAAATCAGTCAGGTTTCAAGACTAGTCATTCAACTGAGACTGCTCTTCTCTGTATCACGGAGGCGCTCCGCACTGCTAAAGCTAACTCTCTCTCCTCTGCTCTCATCCTTCTAGACCTATCGGCTGCCTTCGATACTGTGAACCATCAGATCCTCCTCTCTACCCTCTCCGAGTTGGGCATCTCCGGCGCGGCCCACGCTTGATTGCGTCCTACCTGACAGGTCGCTCCTACCAGGTGGCGTGGCGAGAATCTGTCTCCTCACCACGCGCTCTCACCACTGGTGTCCCCCAGGGCTCTGTTCTAGGCCCTCTCCTATTCTCGCTATACACCAAGTCACTTGGCTCTGTCATAACCTCACATGGTCTCTCCTATCATTGCTATGCAGACGACACACAATTAATCTTCTCCTTTCCCCCTTCTGATGACCAGGTGGCGAATCGCATCTCTGCATGTCTGGCAGACATATCAGTGTGGATGACGGATCACCACCTCAAGCTGAACCTCGGCAAGACGGAGCTGCTCTTCCTCCCGGGGAAGGACTGCCCGTTCCATGATCTCGCCATCACGGTTGACAACTCCATTGTGTCCTCCTCCCAGAGCGCTAAGAACCTTGGCGTGATCCTGGACAACACCCTGTCGTTCTCAACTAACATCAAGGCGGTGGCCCGTTCCTGTAGGTTCATGCTCTACAACATCCGCAGAGTACGACCCTGCCTCACACAGGAAGCGGCGCAGGTCCTAATCCAGGCACTTGTCATCTCCCGTCTGGATTACTGCAACTCGCTGTTGGCTGGGCTCCCTGCCTGTGCCATTAAACCCCTACAACTCATCCAGAACGCCGCAGCCCGTCTGGTGTTCAACCTTCCCAAGTTCTCTCACGTCACCCCGCTCCTCCGCTCTCTCCACTGGCTTCCAGTTGAAGCTCGCATCCGCTACAAGACCATGGTGCTTGCCTACGGAGCTGTGAGGGGAACGGCACCTCAGTACCTCCAGGCTCTGATCAGGCCCTACACCCAAACAAGGGCACTGCGTTCATCCACCTCTGGCCTGCTCGCCTCCCTACCACTGAGGAAGTACAGTTCCCGCTCAGCCCAGTCAAAACTGTTCGCTGCTCTGGCTCCCCAATGGTGGAACACACTCCCTCACGACGCCAGGACAGCGGAGTCAATCACCACCTTCCGGAGACACCTGAAACCCCACCTCTTTAAGGAATACCTAGGATAGGATAAAGTAATCCTTCTCACCCCCCCCCTTAAAAGATTTAGATGCACTATTGTAAAGTGGCTGTTCCACTGGATGTCATAAGGTGAATGCACCAATTTGTAAGTCGCTCTGGATAAGAGCGTCTGCTAAATGACTTAAATGTAAATGTATGTAAATGAATAAAGGCTGCTATTTGACTTTAAGATCTGGCTCTGTCCATTCCTATAAAATAAGGGTCTTACAAATTCTTATGAATTGACAGAGTGTTTCATTTTAATTAGGAATTAAAACAGAGGAATAAAATTCCTTCAATACAAAGTCACTCACTTCAATGTCTCCAGTTTACAGTGTGGATCCTCCAGTCCAGCAGAGAGCAGCTTCACTCCTGAATCCTGGAGTTTATTGCCACTCATGTCCAGCACTCTCAGACAGCATGAGTTTGATTTGAGAACAGAAGCCAGTGCCTCAAAGCTTTTCTTGGTGAGTTTACATTCGTTCAGCCTGTGGAAAACATAGCTGCATCTTAAGATACCCAGGTGCCCACAAATAAATGCCCCGTTTGGGACTGAATTGTCAGCCTAACTAGTCATTCAAACTGATGTTCATTATTATGTTACATTAGCATGCTGTTTGGAAATCAATTTGACTAAGCACTTACAGGGCTGTTCTAGAGGATCTGACAACTGGGAGAAGTTTGAGAAGAGCCGCATCTGATCTGATGTATTTCTTCAGGTCAAACACATCCAGCTTCTCGGAGGTCAGCAACATGAAGACCAGAGCTGACCACTGTCCAGGTGAGAGTTTAGATTTTGAGAGACTTCCTGATCTCAGGTAGCTTTGGATTTCCTCCTCTAGAGAATGATCATTCAGTTCATTCAGACAGTGGAACAGATTGATACACCTCTCCAGGGGGAGGTTCTTCCTGATCTTCTCCTTGATGTACTTGACTGTTTCCTTGTTGTTCTGTGAGCTGCTTCCTGTTGGTGTCAGTAGGCCTTGTAGGAGATGCTGATTGGACTCATGTGAAAGGCCAAGAAGGAAGCGGAGGAAAAGGTCCAGATGGCCATTTTCAAACTGCAAGGCCTTGTCCACGGCATCTTCATATAGACTGTTTTTGTTGCGGAGGGATTTCTCTTTAGCCATCAGATTGTTGTTGTCGTTAGTGAACATGAGGAACACATATAGTGCAGCCAGAAACTCCTGGATACTCAGATGTACAAAGCAGTACACCTTCATCTGGTTAAGCCCAGACTCTTCTCTGAAGATCTGAGTGCACACTCCAGAGTACACAGACGCATCCTTGATGTCAATGCCACACTCTCTCAGGTCTTCCTCATAGAATATCAGATGGCCTTTTTCTAGCTGTTGAAAAGCCAATTTTCCCAGTGCGTGAATCATCTCTTTATCCCAGTGAGAATCGTTGGCATGCTCTACAGGATATTTCTGAGTCCTCAGTTTTGACAGGAAGATCATGAGGTGAGCGTACATTTGAGTTAGATTCTTGGGGATCTCTCGACTCTCTGCTTCAACCAATAGTCTCTCTAGGACAGTGGCTGAAATCCAACAGAACACTGGAATGTGGCACATGATGTGGAGGCTCCTTGATGTCTTTATGTGTGAGATGATTCTGCTGGCCAGGTCTTCCTCACCAATTCTCTTCCTGAAGTACTCCTCCTTCTGTGGGTCATTGAATCCTCGTACCTCTGTCACCTGGTCAACACACTCAGGAGGGATCTGATTGGCTGCTGCAGGTCGGGATGTTATCCAAATGTGAGCAGAGGGAAGCAGATTCCCTTTGATGAGGTTTGTCAGAAGAACATCCACTGAAGTTGACTCTGTGACATCACAGCAGATCTTATTATTCTGGAAGTCTAGAGGAAGGCGACATTCATCCAGACCATCAAAAACAAACACAATATTTTTGTTTTCTGAGATTTCTGATTGTTTTGTTTCTATAAAGGAGTGATGAAGTAGTTCTATCAGACTTTGATTTTTATCTCTCATCAAGTTCAGATCCCGAAAAGGAAGTGGAAAGATGATCTGGATGTCTTGATTTGCTTTCTCTTCAGCCCAGTCCAACATGAACTTCAGCACAGACACTGTTTTTCCAATGCCAGCAATTCCCCTTGTCAGCACTGTTCTGATAAGCTTGTCTTGTCCAGGTAAGCGTTTGAAGATGTCATTGAGTTGGATTGATGTCTCGTGTTCTACTTGACAACTGCATGCTGTCTCAATCTGTCTCACCTCATTCTGATTATTGACCTCTCCACTTCCATCTTGTGTGATGTAGAGCTCTGTGTAGATGTCGTTAAGAGGTGTCGTTTTTCCTTGATCATCAATGCCCTCAAATAAAGAATATATCCTATTCTTCAAGTAGGGTTTCATTTTCTCCTGGACTTCTGTTGGGTACCTATAGGTGGAAAAGAAAGATACATGTTCCTTGTTGAATTTAATTAAATTGATTTGGGTAAACATTTATAATATAACTAAACTCTAATCTGGATGTGATCAATGATAAAACAGTACAGAGTTTGACATTCTATAGTTTGGTAGGCTAAGTGAAGATTATAGGACGACATTTGGTGCATTTTACTGGGAGACAACGCTATCTGCATCTCCTGATAGCTACACTAAACCTTGGGTACCTTGGGTCTCACTATTATGAAATGTCCTCTCACTGTCAACTGCTTTAATTTTCTTATTTTCAGCTAATTTAACAAGATTCAACAATTGAGACATAAACTGAACAAGTTCCACAGACATGTGACTAACAGCAATGGAATAATGTGTCCCTGAACAAAAGGGGGTCAAAATCAAAAGTAACAGGCAGTATCTGGTGTGGCCACCAGCTGCATTAAGTACTGCAGGGCATCTCCTCCTCATGGAATGCACCAGATTTGCCAGTTCTTGTTGTAAGATGTTACCGCACTATCCCACCAAGGCACCTGCAAGTTCCTGGACATTTCTGGGGGGAATGGCCCTAGTCCTCACCATCCGATCCAACAGGTCCCAGACGTGCTCAATGGGATTGAGATCCGGGCTCTTCGCTGACCATGGCAGAACACTGACATTCCTGTCTTGCAGGAAATCACACACAGAACAAGCAGTATAGCTGGTGGCATTGTCACGCTGGAGGGTCATGTCAGGATGAGCCTGCAGGAAGGGAGGAGGAGGATGTCTTCCCTGTAACGCACAGTGTTGAGATTGCCTGAAATGACAACAAGCTCAGTCCAATGATGCTGTGACACACCGCCCCAGACCATGATGGACCCTCCATCTCCAAATCGATCCCGCTCCAGAGTACAGGCCTCGGTGTAACGCTCATTCCTTCGACGCTAAACGCGAATCTGACCATCACCCCTGATTAGACAAAACAGCGACTCGTCAATGAAGAGCACTTTTTGCCAGTTCTGTCTGGTCCAGCGACGGTGGGTTTGTGCCCATAGGCTACGTTGTTGCCGGTGATGTTTGGTGAGGACCTGCCTTACAACAGGCCTACAAGCGCTCAGTCCAGCCTCTCTCAGCCTATTGCGGACAATCTGAGCACTTATGGAGGGATTGTGCGTTCCTGGTGTAACTCGGGCAATTATTGTTGCCATCCTGTACCTGTCCCGCAGGTGTGATGTTCGGATGTATCGATCCTGTGCAGGTGTTGTTACAAGTGGTCTGCCACTGCGAGGACGATCAGCTGTCATTCCTATCTCCCTGTAGCGCTGTCTTAGGCGTTTCACAGTACGGACATTGCCATTTATTGCCCCGGTCACATCTGCAGTTCTCATGCCTCCTTGCAACATGCCTAAGGCACGTTCACGCAGATAGCAGAGACCCTGGGCATCTTTCTTTTGGTGTTTTCAGAGTCAGTAGAAAGGCCTTAGCGTCCTATGTTTTCGTAACTGTGACCTTCATTTCCTACCGTCTGTAAGCTGTTAATGTCTTAATGACCGTTCCACAGGTGCATGTTCATTACTTGTTTATGGGGAAACAGCATGGGAAACAGTGTTTAAACCCTTTACAATGAAGATCTGTGAAGTTATTTGGATTTTTAAGAATTATCTTTGAAAGACAGGGTCCTGAAAAAGGGGCGTTTCTTATTTTGCTGAGTTTAGTAATCATGCAATTTTATTCACATTTCTAGTATGTCAGACTGAATGATGTTGTCCTGTAGACAAGGGATCTAATGACAAGCAAAATTAGGCTTCCTAAATGATGAATTGGAGCGTATTATCTGGAAATTCACAGAGTAAAAAGGTACCAGATGTCAGACACATGACTGGTGAATAAAATGTATAGAAAATAGGTAGGATACAGTGTAAACTGCGATCACTCACACTTTCTCATCAGTAGGGACTCTGGGTTGGTGATCCATTGACTGGTCATTCTCCTCAGAGATACTGCTGGGTAGAAATGAGCACAGAGAGCAATAACATCAGTCTTCATCTATACAGAAGATGGTAAATAAAAGGAAATGCCATAATCAAACACCATGTTATGTCTCAGTTCACCTTTGCTCAGTGGATCCATCCCTGAAGAAAATAGGAAGTCCCATCGACAGGTCACTCTTCATGGAGACACAGCTTGGTGCAGGTGAGACTGGTCTGTCTGTCTTGATCCTGTTTAAGGCAGGATTTGAATATCCAACATATAATATAATATATGCCATTTAGCAGACGCTTTTATCCAAAGCGACTTACAGTCATGTGTGCATAGATTCTACGTATGGGTGGTCCCGGGAATCGAACCCACTACCCTGGCATTACAAGCGCCATGCTCTACCAACTGAGCTACAGAAGGACCACATATGTGAGTTTGCACACATTTTAGATTAGTTTTTTTATGGTTGGTTACTTATTTGTCACCAGTCAATGCACATACAGCTAGGTATAGATTGGTGATCTAGTACATTTGTCTCCAACAAAATGTCTGTTTGAATGAAATATCTGTTTTGAATTAAATAATGTCAAAATAAAATTGTATGTCACATGCGCCGAATACAACAGGTGTAGACTTTACCATGAAATGCTTAAATTACGAGCCTTTCCCCAACAACGCAGAGTTTACAATAAAATAACAATAACGAGGCTATGTACAAGGAGTACCGGTATCGAGTCAATGTGCACAAGGGGTACGAGGTAGTTGAGGTAATACAGTGCATTTGGAAAAGTATTCAGATCCCTCGACTTCTTCCACATTTTATGACCTTACAGCCTTATTCCAAAATGGCACCTAAAGACTCTCAGACCGTGAGAAACAAGATTCTCTTCGGCCTGAAAGCCAAGCATCAAGTCTGGAGGAAACCTGGCACCCTCCCTATGGGGAAGTATGGTGGTGGCAGCATCATGCTGTTGGGATGTTTTTCAGCGCCAGGGACTGGGAAACTAGTCAGGATTGAGGGAAAGATGAACAGAGCAAAGTACAGCGAGATCCTCAATGAAAACCTGTTCCAGAGCGCTCAGGACCTCAGAATGGGGAGAAGGTTCACCTTACAACATGACAATGACCCTAAGCACACAGCCAAGACAACTAAGTGGCTTCGGTACAAGTTTCTGTACAAGTTTCGGTACAAGTTTCTGAATGTCCTTGAGTGGCCCAGCCAGAGTCTGGAGTTCAATCTTGGTTTCATCAGACCAGATGATCTTGTTTCTCACGGTCTGAGGGTCTTCAGGTGCCTTTTGACAAACGGCTGCCATGTACATTTTACTGAGGAGTGGCTTCCGGCTGGCCAGTGCTGCAGAGATGGTTGTCCTTCTGGAAAGTTCTCCCATCTCCACAGAGAGCTCTTTCAGAGTGACCATCGGGTTCTTGGTCACCTTCCTTGGTCACTTTCCCCCCGATTGCTCAGTTTGACCATTCGACCAGCTCTAGGAAGAGTCTTGGTGGTTCCAAACTTCTTCCATTTAAGAATGATGGAGGCTACTGTGTTCTTGGGGACCTTCAATGCTGGAGAAATGTTTTGGTACCCTTCCCCAGATCTGTGCCTCGACACAATCCTGTCTCGGAGCTCTACGGACAATTCCTTTGACCTCATAGCTTGGTTTTTGCTCTGACATGCACTGTCATCTGTGGGAACTTATATAAACAGGTGTGTGCCTTTCCAAATCATGTCCAATCAATTTAAATTTACCACAGATGGACTCCAATCAAGTTGTAGAAACATTGAAGGTGATCAATGGAAACAGGATGCACCTCAGTTCAATTTCGAGTCTCATAGCAAAGGGTCTGAATAATTATGTAAATTAGGTATTTCTGTTTTTTTGTAAAAAATTTGCCATAAAATTTGCTTTATCATTATGGGGTATTGTGTGTAGATTTCTGAGGATTTTAACAAATTTGATCCATTTTAGAATAAGTTTGGAATGAAACAAAATGTGAAAAAAGTCTAGGGGTCTGAATACTTTCCCGAAGGAACTGTATTCTCCAAAGATAGCACGTTCGCCAATAGAATGGATGGTAGAGGCGGTCTATCCACTTGCCAACGTAGTTTCATAAGGGTGCCCGTACAGCGGCTCCTATAGTGACATCTTTTTCTCTTCCAAGTGTCGGGGATTAGGGTCTAGTCCCTGGTGATCAGTATGCATGTCTTGCACTAAAGACTCATTGAAGTAAAAGTCTTCATCAAAATTGAGGTTAGTGATTGCTGTTCTGATGTCCAGAACCTCTTTTCGGTCACGATGGCGGAAACATTATGTACAAATAAATTAATATTATCCATTCTTCGCAACCAATACTGGTTCGTACAAGAATTTTGACAAAATATTAGCTCCTTCACACTTACCTATTTGATTATCTTACCTCTTAAGCTCTCTGTCAGTGTCCTGTTCGGCAGGAAAACTTAGTTTATGGGACATCGCTCCCTCAGTCCCTGAGAAACTCATTCCAGAAGCAGTGGCTTCTTCTTCAGTATCTTCACAGATACTAGAGGGAGTGCTTCCCTCTTCATACTCCCCAGAGAGACTCATTTTGGCACAGTGTACCCCACACTGGACTATTAAAAAACAGCACTATTTGCAACACTTGTAGTGCAATAGAACATTAATTTCAAGCTTAACAGAAATACAACTTCTTAGACAGTTGAAGCTGATCTACGCTGATAGGGGGTTGTGCAAAATAAAGTCTTGGTGCTTTATAGCCTTAATTACTTTATGTCTGTAATTCACTGTTGGTACATAATTAAGTTTTGCTAGTTGTGCAAAGGTGCAACCCAGCTTGCATCCCCCTTGCTGTCGGAAGAAAAACACCAAAACTGAAACCAGGAAATGGAAAAGAAAGGTCCCTATTTTAACATTGAGATCCTAGAGTTGTGGATAGTTACCAATAACATTCAATGTAACAAAAAACTTAACTGACAAATTTAGGTTTTTCTGCCGAGAGCAACAAAACTTTGCCTGTGACTTAAAAGTCTGTCATAAAGACAAAATGCTTACTTTATGTGCTATATGTCCTATATGTGCTATAAGTTGATTGGGTTGATTTGGTTAGAGTTGTGATCACTGAAAACCAGGGATTATTACCAGTAGTGGCAGTTACACTTAGCATCTGTCGAGAGGTGCTTCATTTTCTCCTCTTGAGCATTAACTCATGGAGTATATTCCAAGTTTAATAAAGCAACGTTAGAAGACAAAAATAATCTACCAATCACAAGTGGGATTCTGATCCGCTCTGAAAATTCTGTGACTTCTGGAAAAAAATATTGTTGGTAGCACTGGAGGAGAATTAACTATGTTGGTTGATGATGACAACACCCATTGAGTCAGATTTGCATTTCAAATTAACTGTGTACAAGGTGCCTCTCTTCGGGGGAATTCATGGCAGACCTCTGATCAGGATGTGCTGATCTGTGAACACACAAAGCACTTTATTTGACACACAGCAGAGAAGTGGTTAAATTGAATGTTAAAATCCCCCAAGCTGAATGGATACTTGCCAAACTGTAGTTTCCTTTGCCTTCACTATGGACAAGCCACTATTTTTTCAACTGTAACTAGCCCAAATATTATGGCTTATATAGCTAATATCAGCCATACCAAACAAAAAACTATTTTGCCACAAGTTTTGTGAAGGGCATCTTAATACTGCTATTACTGCTGCTAACAGGCCTAATAATAATTATAATAATGTTAATAGTCATGTATAGCCTACACCTTCCATACTTAAAAATACAGAAAAACATGCACACATCATCACTTTAGACTGACTAAAGGAATGGTCACTGTCTTTATCTCTTAGTAATGATTTCAACAACAGAAATCCCCCCACAAGTTTGCTGCGGTGTCCCGAATAATAATTATTCTTATTCTTATAAACGAGTAGCCTAACAAATAAGCCTACTTAAGTGTTAATAACAATAAGAATCTAGAATCATTACATTTTCTATTCTTGGAAATGTTTGTTTATTTTAGTGTTGCATTGCCTATTTCATTGCCTATACTACAGGAATAAATCCACTACAAAAAAATATAGTTTTGTTACTTCCGAGCCTAGTTACGAGCCTAGTTGGTTAAGCCACAGAAAAGCAACCTTCCCTCTAGCCATGTTTAGCTGAGATAATGGATAGGCTGGACATGCCGGGAGATGAGTTCGGATTGGTCTGCCACGTTAGATATTACTGCATTGTCGGAACTAGAAGCACAAGCATTTCGCTACACTCGCATTAACATCTGCTAACCATGTGTATGTGACAAATAAAATGTTATTTATATGAACATGTGTACATGTCTCGACAATAGTGACCCATCCACTTAGCTAGATGTGGCTGGGGGGTGGTTATAGAATATCTTTCACATGACCCATCAATTTAGACAAGTGTGTCTGGGTAAACGTCATCTAATAATTAGCAAATATTTATACAATATTTGTATCTGAACATTTTCTATTTTTATTTATTTTGCTAGTATGCAAGTAACCATTTTTCACTGTACCGTTTACACCTTCTGTATCCTGCGCATGTGACAAATAAAACGTTGATTTGATTATATAGTGTGTTTTTTTACTAGAGACTGTAATGTGAAGAATAACATGACCTGCACCAAAGTCAGATTAGGATATAGGCCAAGGACGAGATAAAGTGTATTTTTACTACTACTTTCACCACTTTTAGTCTTGAAATATTTGGTTGTTTATTACACCTTCTTACTCATTCCTTTTAGCACATTGCCTCATATGTGAATCCTTAAAGAGATAGGTGGGGCTACGGTTTAAGAGGGTGTGAACGATGCTGAATAGGTGTAGACTATGGTGAATCACTAAAACAATACAGAAATACACTACGGAAAAAGAAGGAACAGCATGTCAGAAATCAGCTCAATGCAATTGAAGAATCCATAGACTCTAACCACTTCTGGGAAAATTGGAAAACACTAAACAAACAACAACACGAAGAATTATCTATCCAAAATGGAGATGTATGGGTAAACCACTTCTCCAATCTTTTTGGTTGTATAACAAAGAATAAAGAGCAAAAACATATACATGATCAAATACAGATCTTAGAATCAACTATCAAAGACTACCAGAACCAACTGGATTCTCCAATTACATTGAATGAGTTACAGGACAAAATAAAAACCCTCCAACCCAAAAAGGCCTGTGGTGTCGATGGTATCCTCAATGAAATGATCAAATATACAGACAACAAATTCCAATTGGCTATACTAAAACTCTTTAACATCATACTTAGCTCTGGCATCTTCCCCAATATTTGGAACCAAGGACTGATCACCCCAATCCACAAAAGTGGAGACAAATTTGACCCCAATAACTACCGTGGAATATGTGTCAACAGTAACCTTGGGAAAATCCTCTGCATTATTATTAACAGCAGACTCGTACATTTCCTCAATGAAAACAATGTACTGAGCAAATGTCAAATAGGCTTTTTACCAAATTACCGTACAACAGACCATGTATTCACCCTGCACACCCTAATTGACAACCAAACAAACCAAAACAAAGGCAAAGTCTTCTCATGCTTTGTTGATTTCAAAAAAGCTTTCGACTCTGGTGTTGGGGGTAAAACATATGACATTATAAAATCCATGTACACAAACAACAAGTGTGCGGTTAAAATTGGCAAAAAACACACACATTTCTTCACACAGGGTCGTGGGGTTAGACAGGGATGCAGCTTAAGCCCCACCCTCTTCAACATATATATCAACGAATTGGCGCGGGCACTAGAAAAGTCTGCAGCACCCGGCCTCCCCCTGCTAGAATCCGAAGTCAAATGTCTGCTGTTTGCTGATGATCTGGTGCTTCTGTCACCAACCAAGGAGGGCCTACAGCAGCACCTAGATCTTATGCACAGATTCTGTCAGACCTGGGCCCTGACAGTAAATCTCAGTAAGACCAAAATAATGGTGTTCCAAAAAAGGTCCAGTCACCAGGACCACAAATACAAATTCCATCTAGACACTGTTGCCCTAGAGCACACAAAAAACTATACATACCTTGGCCTAAACATCAGCGCCACAGGTAACTTCCACAAAGCTGTGAACGATCTGAGAGACAAGGCAAGAAGGGCATTCTATGCCATCAAAAGAAACATAAATTTCAACATACCATTTAGGATTTGGCTAAAAATACTTGAATCAGTCATAGAGCCCATTGCCCTTTATGGTTGTGAGGTCTGGGGTCCGCTCACCAACCAAGACTTCACAAAATGGGACAAACACCAAATTGAGACTCTGCACACAGAATTCTGCAAAAATATCCTCCGTGTACAACGTAAAACACCAAATAATGCATGCAGAGCAGAATTAGGCCAATACCCACTAATTATCAAAATCCAGAAAAGAGCCGTTAAATTCTACAACCACCTAAAAGGAAGCGATTCACAAACCTTCCATAACAAAGCCATCACCTACAGAGAGATGAACCTGGAGAAGAGTCCCCTAAGCAAGCTGGTCCTGGGGCTCTGTTCACAAACACAAACACACCCTACAGAGCCCCAGGACAACAGCACAATTAGACCCAACCAAATCATGAGAAAACAAAAAGATAATTACTTAACACATTGGAAAGTATTAACAAAAAAACAGAGCAAACTAGAATGCTATTTGGCCCTACACAGAGAGTACACAGCGGCAGAATACCTGACCACTGTGACTAACCCAACATTAAGGAAAGCTTTGACTATGTACAGACTCAGTGAGCATAGCCTTGCTATTGAGAAAGGCCGCCGTAGGCAGACATGGCTCTCAAGAGAAGACAGGCTATGTGCTCACTGCCCACAAAATGAGGTGGAAACTGAGCTGCACTTCCTAACCTCCTGCCCAATGTATGACCATATTAGAGAGACATATTTCCCCCAGATTACACAGATCCACAAAGAATTTGAAAACAAATCCAATTTTGATAAACTCCCATATCTACTGGGTGAAATTCCACAGTGTGCCATCACAGCAGCAAGATTTGTGACCTGTTGCCACGAGAAAAGGGCAACCAGTGAAGAACAAACACCATTGTAAATACAACCCATATTTATGCTTATTTATTTTATCTTGTGTCCTTTAACTATTTGTACATTGTATATATATATATATATATAATATATATATATATATATATATATATATATATATAATATGACATTTGTAATGTCTTTACTGTTTTGAAACTTCTGTATGTGTAATGTTTACTGTTATTTTTAGTTGTTTTTCACCTTATATATTCACTTTGTATGTTGTCTACCTCACTTGCTTTGGCAATGTTAACACATGTTTCCCATGCCAATAAAGCCCTTGAATTGAATTGACAAAGGTTGCGTTTCAAACATATAAAGACACACCCTCCTCCACTTCCCCTCGCCTTATGCCCTTGGGGGAATCCCCGCTGAAGTTAGCAACGTAAGCCCCTCAGCACCTTGTTTGTGATTGAATTTGCGAGTGTACAATTATGTTCACTCCGGGGCCTGAAACGCCCCATAATTCTATTGGCGATGATTGTACATCCCCTAAGAAAGGTCAGCCAAAACGTATAACCAACATCAATATGGAGAAGTGAACATACAAAAGTAAAAACACATGTAAATAAATTAAATTGTGCTAATAATGCACATGACGGCACAAACAAGTATCGTAAAATGAATTTTGCTTTTGTTTGTTTCGCGTTTGGAAACGTTAGCTAGCGCATACAACTTTCCCTGACATCACACTTATACATTGTAATTTTCGATTAACTTGATATCGTCGGATGGCTAGCATTCGACGTAAAGATATGAAATGACTGTAGTGCATAAGTGACACATTTCCCTGCAAGTGTCAACGGCATACATCATGATACATAATCAGAAGTGTCCACTTAATTTAAGGGCTGAGAGGAGATGGTGTGTATTTGACATTTTTACGTTTTTGGAATGCAGCCAAGGATCAAAGTTGTTGGTCTGCTTTGCGTTTCCATTTACGATACTGGTATCGCCACAGCCCTAGCAGCTGTACTTTATCTCTTCAGTAGATGTGACAAAACATTAGCACACACTATTTCACATACAGTAGGTTTTTAAAGGACCAAAGTGGTTGGTCTGCTTTGCGTTTCCATTTGCGATACTGGTATCGCCACAGCCCTAGCAGCTGTACTTTATGGCGTTTTAACTTCGGGTTAGGTATATCTGTAAACACATGGATTAACAGTAGGCTAGCCTATTTTGTTACTGGTGCATGTTCTTTTAAGCAATTCGGAGAAGTTGCCTACCTGTCTTTTGTCTCCTGAAAATAGCATACAGTTTCCAGACACAGACAACTACATCCAGCGCCTATTGTGTGCACTTCCTTGCATACGTGTATTTTGTCTACTGCAAATACCATACCTTTTTCCAGACACAGCTAACTACATTCAGAACCTGTTATATAAGGAGATAGAGTTTCACCTGAGGGGAATCCAACGAAAAGGGGACAGATCGAAATAGGGGAGGGTTATCCCCCCCAAAAAAAATCCTTTGGGGAGTGTTATGTGGTTTTTCATTGGATACAGGGGAGGGTAGTGCATTGTATCCCTAGTTTACATTTGCTCTTTTGCAGGTTTTAATATAAAATGTATTCCACCCTATCCACATTTCCATATCTGCTTGTATACGCCTCCCCTGTATGTGACTCACTCTGTCTGGAAAATTCAGTTGGAAGTTGCAATGGGCAATTTGCATATATACACATTGTCTTTTTGAACATTTAGATTTGTTGCAACCCTCCCCTATTCCGAAATGATAAATGAAATACAAACTAGCTAGCTAGCTATATATTGTAATGAAATAGGCAGGGAGCAGGTCTCGAACCCTCGACCCAGCCGAAGTCCAGCGCGCTATCGACTGTGCCGCAAAAGCATGCTCAAGCGGCAGAGTCGATATCTGCGCTTATAAACCCAGGGTTGTTACAATATATTTGAATCAATCTACAACAGGCTATTCAATCGGAGGATTTTCCTGTTTGCCCAAATGTGTAAAAGTTACTGTATTATCCGCAGAAAAAAAGTGTTCCTCAGGGTACACTCGCTTTTCAAAACCCATCAACAAGGTGACTATCAGTACTGACTACACATGAGCTTGTAGATAGTTATCTTAGCTTTCTACTGTATCGATGGATTCCAGGGAGAGTGAAATCGCTAGATGTTTAAATAGTAATGATGTTGAGCTGGTTCAGTCGATCAGTGGCGTCAATTTATTGGCTACTACTTTTTTACCTGAGCCGGAGCGCCGCCATCATCAGCGACTCAGACGAGCTCACCAATTTCGAGACCGAGCCCCGCCTTGGGAGGCAACCGATGAAGACCACCGGTCAATTACTGTGCTTCAGTCAGTCGAGGTGAAATATGTCAGTGATGCTGTGCAACAAATTGAAAATGCTTGCATGGTCAGGTGCACTTGCAAGTCCAACGAAGGGTAGCCCTGCTATTTGCTTTTTACCCCCAAGGAGATGAGATGTTGGCTGTGTGTTTCTGTGTCTGTCTAACGTTATCTGTCAGTGTCTGTGTGATGAGGCACAAGTATACTGACTAGCTGGCTAGTTTATTAAAGCCAAGTGTGTGTGAGTGAGTGAGTGAGTGGCATTAGAGGCAGATAAGTGGAGGATGTGTAGCTAACTACTCTATGTGGCTAGTAACTTATGGGACCTGTGTGTGTGTGTAATTGATTGATAATGGAGGGCCGTTTGGGTATTTGCGTGTCTAAAATACACTTGACGCGTTAAATAAGCTTTTCATTTGATGCGTCAAATAACACCGTTCTATTATAGAATGTTGTGTGTGATGAATTTGCACGTGCAAGCCAGGCGCCACCACTACTATCAGTAGCATTGTCAAAGCTGTACAAAAAAGTCTGCAAACAAGCAAACACCGGCCACGAACGATGTGTTTACAATGCCGCGTTGGTAATAAAGCATTATTTGCTCGACGGCAACTTCAACTTCTGGGGTAGCTAGCTAGCCTTAGCTTGGTACCTTGCTAGTGTAACAGTACAACTTTTGACATGTCAAATAGTGTTATTTGACGTGTATCTTTTTTAACACGTAAAGACCCAAACAGCGTTCCGTAATTGATTGTGTGCGTGGGCACGAGAGAGAGAATTGTGCGTGTGCACGAGAGAGAGAAGTGGGGAATGTGTAGCCCATGAAACATTTGCGGTAACTTATGGGACCTGTGTATGTGTGGTGAGTGTTTATCTTTGTCCTATTTGTCCTAAAGACAGGTTCCATAAATGCATGAAATGGCCATCTATAAAGTTATGTCAAACATGACCCATTTACAATACCAACAAAAGTGTGTGTGTGTGTGTGGGGGTGGGGGGGGTTCATGCATGCATTTCAATAAGTGCAGGTTGTGTGTAGTATGTGGGTGTGTTATTGAAAGTGTGTTAATATTACTTAAATGTATTGGCTAGAATAGATTGATGATGTCTTATTTTTCAGATGAAAAACATCTAGTGCTCATTGGACAGATCACTGGTTCCATGAACCTCTCCAAGGAAACTGTCATCTCAAAGGAGCAAACAAGCAGAAAGGAGACATCAGATTATGTGATATTTCCTTGATCGCCAGCAGATCTGAAGACTCATAAGTTCTTTAGAGTAATACAGCTTGATGTTTTCTGTTATTTTGGGGCTGCAACAGTATTTCAAGTGCTTCCCTGTTCTGTTCGCGTTGCCCTTCTGCTATAGGACAACACCCATGACGTATTTACTTATTCCAAACATCTGTCAGCACAAAGATTCCAGTCACTACCAGCCATCAGGATTTAAAACTGCTTTCAGAGGGCATAACCACCTCAAACTTGCTTTCAAAATAAACAATTTGCAACAGAAACTGAACATCTGTTCAGGAAGTCATATCTAGGCTACTTCCCCATTTCAAATTACAAAACATTTACCAATTATTGAACTATGAACTACAATGGAAATGCACACACACACACCATTCATGGAGATACCACTAGGTGCAAGTGAGACTGGTCTGTCTGTCTTGATCCTATTTAAGTGTTTAAATCAGGATGTGTTTCCAAAATAGAACAATTTTCACACACTTCACATTTTTTTACTTTTGCATTCCAATATTTCCCATGAATGCAGATTTGAAAGAATAGTCTCAGTTCTCACCTTTGCTCAGTGGAAAGTTCTGCTTTCCTAAAGAGAATAGGAAGTCCCATTGACTGGTCACTCTTCATGGAGACACCACTAGGTGCAGGTGAGACTGGTCTGTCTGTCTTGATCCTGTTTAGAGCAGGATATTAATATACAACATGGAGTGCGCGCACTTATAAAAATGTTTAACTGTTTTTTCTATGGTTACTTTATAATTGTCATCAGTCTTAATTCATATAACAGCTAGGAATAGATTTGTGATATAGTAAATGTATCCAACAAAATGTCTGATTCACTTGATCTATTGTATGAAATAAAGACAAATCACAACAATACTGGCTTGTTCGATAGTTGTTACAAACTCTCAACTCCTTCACAATTACCTATTTGATGATCTTACCTCTCATGTTCCCTGTCAGTGTCCTGTTCTGTAGGAAAACTCCTTTTAAGGGACATTTTTCACTCCCTGAGGGACATTTCTCCCTCAGTCTCTTCACAGATACTAGAGGGAGGGACTCATTCATTCTAGAAGCAGTTGCTTTCTCTTCAGTCTCTTCACAGATACTAGAGGGAGGGCCAGCCTCCTCATTCTCCCCAGAGAGACTCATTTTGACCCCTTGTACACTGGACTTTTAAAAAACAACACCTTGTACAACACTTGCAGCCTAATGGTAGATCACTTTTAAGCTAAACAGAAATACAACTTCTGAGACTGGTGTAACCCAGCTTGCATCCTTTCTCAAGTAAAACACAACTAAACTGAAAGCAGAAAATGGAGAAAAAAAGTCCCTATTTAAACATTGAGGTCATAGAGTTCTGAAACGTTAAGATTATATACAGGGTAGAAACCACTATTAATTAATAGAACAGAAACATGATGTTCTAGAAGTGTATGGTTGATTTGAGAGATGTGAGCATTGAAAACCAGAGATAGTTGGTGGATTTCTTCCTCCCGAGCATGAAGTATATTCCAAGTTTAATAAAGCAACGTTAGGAGACAAACATAATGCATCAATCACAAGGGGGATTCTGATCTGCTCTGAAAATGGTCTTAATGTAAAATGCTTTCTATTTCCTTATAGATGATGATGTCAATGATGTGAATATTTTTAATGAGGGTTTATGCCCACACCATTCTGTTGTTAGGGTATGCTCACACCATTCTGTTGTTAGGGTATGCTCACACCATTCTGTTGTTAGGGTATGCTCACACCATTCTGTTGTTAGGGTACGCTCACACCATTCTGTTGTTAGGGTATGCTCACACCATTCTGTTGTTAGGGTATGCTCACACCATTCTGTTGTTAGGGTATGCTCACACCATTCTGTTGTGCTCACACCATTCTGTTGTTAGGGTACGCTCACACCATTCTGTTGTTACCATTCTGGTTAGGGTGCTCACACCATTCTGTTGTTAGGATATGCTCACACCATTCTGTTGTTCACACCATTCTGGATATCACACCATTCTCACACCATTCTGTTGTTAGGGTATGCTCACACCATTCTGTTGTTAGGGTATGCTCACACCATTCTGTTGTTAGGGTATGCTCACACCATTCTGTTGTTAGGACCATTCTGTTGTTATGCTCACACCATTCTCACACCATTCTGTTGTTAGGATATGCTCACACCATTCTGTTGTTAGGGTATGCTCACACCATTCTGTTGTTAGGGTACGCTCAC
This sequence comes from Oncorhynchus keta, assembly GCF_023373465.1. Classification (NCBI taxonomy): domain Eukaryota; kingdom Metazoa; phylum Chordata; class Actinopteri; order Salmoniformes; family Salmonidae; genus Oncorhynchus; species Oncorhynchus keta. The sequence continues at coordinate 33,262,457 of NC_068425.1, read as the reverse complement.
ACCATTCTGTTGTTCTGTTGAGGGTATGCTCACACCATTCTATGCTCACACCATTCTGTTGTTAGGTAGGGTGCTCACCATTCTGTTGTTAGGGTATTCACACCAAAAACAGAAAATGGACCATGTTCACACCAAATCCTCCATGCACTGTTGTTGGCTCACACCATTCACTCACCATTCTGGTCTCGCTCACACCATTCTATTCATTCTATGCTCACACCATTCTGTTGTTAGGGTTAAAGACAAGCAAATTTATTTTAAACTTTAATTCAACAGTAACTAACAAATAGTATTGCTCACACCATTCGCTAAATAGCTAACAGCAGCAATACCACACAAAAACTATTTTGAAGCTAGTTTGTGAAGGGTTATCTAAATACTGCTCACACTGCTGCTAGTATTCTACTACTACTACTACACTCACTACTATTAACAGGCCTGCTCACACCATTCTGTTGTTAGGGTATGCTCACACCATTCTACTACTATGGTCTCCTTTTCTTTCACTATGGTTAAAGACAACTAAACTACAGTAACTAACTACTAGCTAACAGGCCTACTACTATTTTGAACTACTACTAACACTGCCTACTACTACTACTACTACTACTACTACTACTAACAGGCCTACTACTACTACTACTAACAGGCCTACTACTACTACTACTACTAACAGGCCTACTACTACTACTACTACTACTACTACTAACAGGCCTACTACTACTACTACTAACAGGCCTACTACTACTACTACTACTACTACTAACAGGCCTACTACTACTACTAACAGGCCTACTACTACTACTAACAGGCCTACTACTACTATTATTACTAATTGGCCTACTACTACTACTAACAGGCCTACTTTCCATACGTAATATACAGCTTAAAATGCACACAGCATCACAAATAATTATAAAAAATATATAGATACAGTTGAAGTTGGAAGTTTACATATACCTTAGCCGAATACATTTAAACTCAGTTTTTCACAATTCCTGACATTTAATCCTAGTAAAAATTCCCTGTCTTTGGTCAGTTAGGATCACCACTTTATTTTAAGAATGTGAAATGTCAGAATAATAGCAGAGAGAATTATTGGGTCAGAAGTTTACATACACTCAATTAGTATTTGGTAGCATTGCCTTTAAATTGTTTAACTTAGGTCAAACGTTTCAGGTAGCCTTCCACAAGCTTCCCACAATAAGTTGGGTGAATTTTGGCCCATTCCTCCTGACAGAGCTGGTGTAACTGAGTCAGGTTTGTAGACCTCCTTGCTCACACACTCTTTTTCAGTTCTGCCCACAAATTGTCACAAATAGGATTGAGGTCAGGGCTTTGTGATGGCCACTCCAATACCTTGACTTTGTTGTCCTTAAGCCATTTTGCCACAACTTTGGAAGTATGCTTGGGGTCATTGGCCATTTGGAAGACCCATTTGCAACCAAGCTTTAACTTCCTGACTGATGTCTTGAGATGTTTCTTCAATATATCCACATCATTTTCCTACCTCATGATGCCATCTATTTTGTGAAGTGCATCAGTCCCTCCTGCAGCAAAGCACCCCCACAACATGATGCTGCTACCACTGTGCTTCACATTTGAGATGGTGTCCTTCGGCTTGCAAGCCTCCCCCTTTTTCCTCCAAACATAACATTATGGCCAAACAGTTCTATTTTTGTTTCATCAGACCAGAGGACATTTCTCCAAAAAGTACTATTTTTGTCCCCATGTGCGGTTGCAAACTGTAGTCTGGCTTTTTTAGGGCGGCTTTGGAGCAGTGGCTTCTTCCTTGCTGAGCGGCCTTTCAGGTTATGTCGATATAGGACTCGTTTTACTGTGGATATAGATACTTTTGCACCCGTTTCCTCCAGCATCTTCACAAGGTCCTTTGCTGTTGTTCTGGGATTGAGTTGCACTTTTCGCACCGAAGTACGTTCAACTCTAGGAGACAGAATGCGTCTCTTTTCTGAGCGGTATGACGGCTGCGTGGTCCCATGGTGTTTATATGTGCGTACTATTGTTTGAACAGATGAACATGGTATCTTCAGGCATTTGGAAATTGCTCCCAAGAATGAACCTGTCACCAAGGAGCAGCATACATAGAGTTCCACATCTTTATTACTGAGGGAAACTTCCAAACAAAAGAGAAAAACCAAACAACGAACCGTGACAATAGAGGTGTTACATGCATTAAACTCAAAACAATATCCCACAAAACACAGTGGGGAAATGGCTGCCTAAATATGATCCCCAATCAGAGACAACGATAAACAGCTGCCTCTGATTGGGAACCATACCAGGCCAACATAGAAATAAACAACCTAGACTAGAACACCCCCCCACCTAGTCACACCCCGACCTAACCAAAATAGAGAATAAAAATGCTCTCTATGGTCACGGCATGACAGAACCAGAGGTCTACAATTTGTGGAGGTCTACAATTTGTTTTCTGAGGTCTTGTCTGATTTTCTCATGATGTCAAGCAGAGGCACTGAGTTTGAAGGTAGGCCTTGAAATACGTCCACAGGTACACCTCCAATTGACTCAAATTATGTCAATTAGCCTATCAGAATCTTCTAAAGCCATGACATCATTTTCTGGAATTTTCCAAGCTGTTTAAAGGCACAGTCAACTTAGTGTCTGTAAACTTCTGACCCACTGGAATTGTGATACAGTGAGTTAAAAGTGAAATAATCTGTCTGTAAACAATTGTTAGAAAAATGACTTGTGTAATGCACAAAGTAGATGTCCTAAATGACCTGCCAAAACTATAGTTTGTTAACAAGACATTTGTGGAGTGGTTGAAAAACGAGTATTAACGACTCCAATCTAAGTACATGTAAACTTCCGACTTCAACTGTATCTCTGGAGGTAGCTCATCTGACCCAACCACCCCCCAGGACACAAGGGCCTACATAAGAGGTTAGTTATTCAAATTAATGATATACAGTGGGGCAAAAAAGTATTTAGTCAGCCACCAATTGTGCAAGTTCTCCCACTTAAAAAGATGAGAGAGGCCTGTAATCTTCATCATAGGTAAACTTCAACTATGACAGACAAAAATGAGGAAAAAAATCCAGAAAATCACATTGTAGGATTTTTAATGAATTTATTTGCAAATTATGATGTATTACAATGATTTAAATTACAATGAGGAAGAGGGTCCATCCACCTCCACAGCACAACTTACCTCAGTGAGATGTTGTTCAGTATTGGCAATGTTGAGGAGAATCACACATGCCACAATACACATGCCTTTTCTGGGGTGACCCTGAGCCTACGAAGACACTGGAACCGGGCATTGAGCATCCCAATGGTCATCTCTACCCTGGCTCATGTCCTGCAGTGAGCCAAGTTATAACGTTGCTGCAGGCTGGGCTCAGGATCAGGGGTCAGCAAATAGGGCTGGCAGGGGTACCCTCTGTCACCGAGCAGGTAACCATCGAACTCTCCTATGAGAATACGAGGATACAGTTTACATTTTCAGCTGCAATAGGAGGAAACAAAATATTGATTAAAGTAGGATATAGCTATATATATAAAAACTCACAACGGCAAATCTAGCGCTCAGTGTACACTCAGACATAATATCCTTCATTTACTGAAGGATCTGTGATAGGAATATGAGGGCCATCTATGCAGCCAATCACACCCGGAAACCCTCAAACATATCAAACTAACTGAGTAGTGCTTAAAGTGTCAAAGCTTCATACTAAATAAATAAATAATTGCTTAGACTGATACCTGCAATTTTGTGGAATTCTTATTTGATGGTCTGTGACTTGGGAACACCACAAAAGTGTATAGTAAACGTTTCAGTGCTAGAGTCACATTTCTGACAGCCCAACAGACGGTTGCATTGAAATATTCTCACTGCCACCGATATAGAAAACTCCCGTTGGCAAAAAAACAACAAAGTGCAAAACAAAGACATTTTTCCGAACTGAGAACATGTCAACAATGTGTCATATGAACGATATGAGGGCTGAGAATATTGTTCAGATGATTGATCGATTGTGCAGAAAAATGGAAATGCTGAAATATAATCATCAGGGAATGATTAAACATCCAAGCATGGTCTGATCACCCTCTCCCGACAGAGATTTCTGCAGAGTATTTGTGCTTCAAAATCAACTGGCTCTTCAAGAAAAGGACACGCCATGTCTGACACCTCCTTCAGACTGCAGGCCTCAAGCTAAAGGGGAGGAGAAAGTGCCAGCGAGCAGGTTAACTTCATGGAGTATGTTGCCATAATAACTGAATCAAGAGTTAAATTGAACTGGCTTTGGTAAACCGAAAACCAAGTTTCCTTGAACTCTGAGTCAACTAACATTGAGTTTTCAATAAACCAGCTTTCTGAAACAGGGCCCTGGTTTCCCCAATTTATTCCCTTCTCATGTTTTAACGTTTCGAGGTAGTATTTCCGGCGAAACCCCCCGCAATCAGGTTCAGCAATAATCTTTCAACGTCCAACTTCTCAGTTATTGTTTTCATACCGTCGAGGGGCGGGGGCAGGTGCTTTCCAAACGGGTCACGTAGCATTACTGTAGGACCACACCCACAACGTATTTATTCAAAACATGTGTCAGCACAAAGACTCACGTCACTGCCTGCCATCAGGATTAAACCTGCTTTCAGAGGGCATAACCCACAAACTGGCTTTCAAAAGAAACGTTCTGCTAACCAGTTTCTCTTTCTTTGTTTATGGTCCTGCATAGCCAAACATCCCTGGCTGTGATGTGTTCAGTATGAGCACACTAAAGCAAAACAATTTGCATATCTAGGCTAAAATTCCAATTTTACATTACTCCTTTTGTCACGTCTTAACAAGGTGGGTGGAATCAGGCGCAGAGAGCAGATAGCGATATGAAAGTTTATTCTCCGGTGAACAAGAAACACGGTCAACCCAATACACACAGGGTGAACAATCCAACACAGGATAAAATACGAACCGGAAAATAAGAACACAAGAACTACACCAACTGACATGAATACAAAAAACAATCCCGCACAAAACAAGGGCTGGACAACCTACATTATATACAGACACTAATAAACTAAACAACACACAGGTGAAACCAATCAGACAAAACCAACAGATACACGAAAAGGGATCGGTAGTGGCTAGTAGGACGGTGACGACGACCGTGACACCTTTACTGCAGGTAGTCTAGTGGTTAGAGTGTTAGGCCAGTAACCAAATGGATGCTGGATTGAATCCCCGAGCTGCAAGGAAAAAATGGGTCTTTCTGCAACCTAAACAAGGCAGTTAACCCACTGTTTCCAGTTAACCCACTGTTCCCAGTTAACCCACTGTTGGCTGTCATTGTATTAATAATTTGTTCTTAACTTACTTGCCTAGTTAAATAAAGGATCATTTAAAAATATATTTTCTAAATTACAAAACATTTTCCAGTTACTGAACTACACTATGGAAAGGGACACAGGTGTACACACACACCATTCAAATTATTTTAAAACTACCATCATCCCATCTCCCTTCATTTAAGTAACCTAATTACTGATTGGAACTTTTTTAAATTGATTTTACATTTGATTTCACCTTTATTTAACCAGGTAGGCTAGTTGAGAACAAGTTCTCATTTACAACTGAGACCTGGCCAAGATAAAGCAAACAACTGTACAAGTGAATGTCAAGGCGCCCTTTTGTTCACCGGTCCAATCATGTCAAATCAGTGATTAAAGGAAGGGCGGAGGGATGGATGCACTTTTAAGAAATAAGAACAGGGCTGAAAGACCAAGTCTCATTTTCACTTTGCTTTTATTTGGAACAAACAATTAACTATCTTGAAAAATAAAATAAAAATGAGATTTGCCAAATCCATTTGAAAATGCAGTGTGAGGGGCAGTACACTTCATAACAAGCCAACAGTAAAAATGTCACTCCCCATGATATCCTGCTCCTGAAATCTGCTCCTGCATTCATCCCAGTCAACAGCAACAGAGCATTGGGGTAGGTGCATGTCTGACATCAACATGTGTGTAATTACAATGATAATTGAATATGGTCAATAAAAATAAAATATCCCATAAATATACTTTTGACACATAGGCCATGGTGTAATGAAATGTTTTGCCTTGTGTGGTAGGTATTGTGGGTTTTCACACTCATTGTCATAACCACACCTATAACACAAAATACAGTATGTCACAACAGGTCTAAAAATGTGTCATAACAGCGTTATGACCATATTATAAAAGTTTATGACACGTTATATCAGCGGTTATGACATATTATGACTTGGTTATGACCGTGTCATAATGTGTTGTGACGCTGGGTGTCAAGTAAAATGTTTCCCAACTATTCAAACTGAACAGGACTCAGGAGATATGCTTCTTCAAAGTTCAGAATTTCAGTTGATTAATATAGCGCCTCCCCTTGGGCCAATCAGTGTAATTGTGTACGTACCGGATCTCTATGACAAGACCCATCATTCACCAAAGTTTTGTCAAAATCAGGTCAGTGGTGACTGAGATATCGTGTGTGATGAATGGAGGGAGACAGGTCCATAGTCCCCCCTCTGATTTTATCATGGGGGGCAATAACTCCATGTGCCACTAGAACAGATGGTTTATACTATAAACCACATAGCAGTGGTAAAAGAGACCATCTGAGGATAATCAGCATAAAACAGAATCAATTGACTTGGTGTACAGAGAGAACAGGAGAGGGCCTAGTACAGAGCTCTGAGGAACAACAGTAGCGCGACCTCGTGGTGCAGACACTGGCCTTCTCCACCTCACCTGGTAGAGGCAACCTGCTAGGTAGAATGCAATACAGGAGTGTGCAGAGCCTGAGATGACCAGCCTTGAGAGGGTGGAGAGGAGGATCTGATAGAGCCTGAGATGACCAGCCTTGAGAGGGTGGAGAGGAGGATCTGATAGAGCCTGAGATGACCAGCCTTGAGAGGGTGGAGAGGAGGATCTGATAGAGCCTGAGATGACCAGCCTTGAGAGGGTGGAGAGGAGGATCTGATAGAGCCTGAGATGACCAGCCTTGAGAGGGTGGAGAGGAGGATCTGATAGAGCCTGAGATGACCAGCCTTGAGAGGGTGGAGAGGAGGATCTGATAGAGCCTGAGATGACCAGCCTTGAGAGGGTGGAGAGGAGGATCTGATAGAGCCTGAGATGACCAGCCTTGAGAGGGTGGAGAGGAGGATCTGATAGAGCCTGAGATGACCAGCCTTGAGAGGGTGGAGAGGAGGATCTGATAGAGCCTGAGATGACCAGCCTTGAGAGGGTGGAGAGGAGGATCTGATAGAGCCTGAGATGACCAGCCTTGAGAGGGTGGAGAGGAGGATCTGATAGAGCCTGAGATGACCAGCCTTGAGAGGGTGGAGAGGAGGATCTGATAGAGCCTGAGATGACCAGCCTTGAGAGGGTGGAGAGGAGGATCTGATAGAGCCTGAGATGACCAGCCTTGAGAGGGTGGAGAGGAGGATCTGATAGAGCCTGAGATGACCAGCCTTGAGAGGGTGGAGAGGAGGATCTGATAGAGCCTGAGATGACCAGCCTTGAGAGGGTGGAGAGGAGGATCTGATAGAGCCTGAGATGACCAGCCTTGAGAGGGTGGAGAGGAGGATCTGATAGAGCCTGAGATGACCCTTGAGAGGGTGGAGAGGAGGATCTGATAGAGCCTGAGATGACCAGCCTTGAGAGGGTGGAGAGGAGGATCTGATAGAGCCTGAGATGACCAGCCTTGAGAGGGTGGAGAGGAGGATCTGATAGAGCCTGAGATGACCAGCCTTGAGAGGGTGGAGAGGAGGATCTGATAGAGCCTGAGATGACCAGCCTTGAGAGGGTGGAGAGGAGGATCTGATAGAGCCTGAGATGACCAGCCTTGAGAGGGTGGAGAGGAGGATCTGATAGAGCCTGAGATGACCAGCCTTGAGAGGGTGGAGAGGAGGATCTGATAGAGCCTGAGATGACCAGCCTTGAGAGGGTGGAGAGGAGGATCTGATAGAGCCTGAGATGACCAGCCTTGAGAGGGTGGAGAGGAGGATCTGATAGAGCCTGAGATGACCAGCCTTGAGAGGGTGGAGAGGAGGATCTGATAGGTGAGATGACCAGCCTTGAGAGGGTGGAGAGGAGGATCTGATAGAGCCTGAGATGACCAGCCTTGAGGAGGGTGGAGAGGAGGATCTGATAGAGCCTGAGATGACCAGCCTTGAGAGGGTGGAGAGGAGGATCTGATAGAGCCTGAGATGACCAGCCTTGAGAGGGTGGAGAGGAGGAGGATCTGATAGAGCCTGAGATGACCAGCTGATAGAGCTTGAGAGGGTGGAGAGGAGGATCTGATAGAGCCTGAGATGACCAGCCTTGAGAGGGTGGAGAGGAGGATCTGATAGAGCCTGAGATGACCAGCCTTGAGAGGGTGGAGAGGAGGATCTGATAGAGCCTGAGATGACCAGCCTTGAGAGGGTGGAGAGGAGGATCTGATAGAGCCTGAGATGACCAGCCTTGAGAGGGTGGAGAGGAGGATCTGATAGAGCCTGAGATGACCAGCCTTGAGAGGGTGGAGAGGAGGATCTGATAGAGCCTGAGATGACCAGCCTTGAGAGGGTGGAGAGGAGGATCTGATAGAGCCTGAGATGACCAGCCTTGAGAGGGTGGAGAGGAGGATCTGATGGTTCATTATGTTGAAGGCAGCAGAGAGATCTAGGCCACTATCGGAGATGTCAACAAAACCATCAACACCGGTCTGGTTACTGACTGACACACCCACACACACACACAGCAGTAAGGAGCTGCTGAGACTGCATGTCTCTCTGCTATACTGACCAACCAGAAGACCCTCAATGAGATGTTTAGAGTTGTCTTTCTGTGAAAAGGTCAGACTGTCATTGTCCTCTTGTGTAATACAATGTATTAAATAGTAAAACAGTCTGCCTGTTTTCAGATCTACTTCATTATTTGGTGGCTTTGTATAGATTCAGGTTAGGGGAGCAATAGTCACCTGACCTAGTTTCTTCATATAGCATTTAGAAACTATTAAAATATGGTATTGTAGCGACATTTATTTTGTTCCACATCAAATCCATTTTAGTTGGAGCAGCAGAGAACACCTTAAAGGGGCCATCTGCAATTGGTACATCCATTTTTTGAACATTTTATTAATGATATTTACTCATTGACTCTTGAAGAATATAACTTAAATGCCTCATGAGTTTAATTCAACTGTCCTACATAATCCTAACTCCAAATTTAAGATGGTTTTATTTCTGTTTGTTAACCATGTCATTGTAAACAATATCATGGTTGGTCAAGTCTTTCATCCATAACTCTTGTCTATTAATTTGATAGTGGTTAGATTTATCCAGCCCCATTCCTAATCTTATTTCCATAACAGTGGCAGTGTGACCGCTTTGTTACTGTTTAAAGTGTACACAGTTAGGCCTAATATGTAGTTATATGTGAGTATGAACATTCATAGCTGTGGAAACCAAGTCATTCAATTAATCACAGATTGACACAATGTCACACGGCAACAGGACAGTTTTACTTCATATATTTAAGGAACATGAAATACAGGTTACCATAGATTAACACACAGAGTTACATAGAATGTAAGAAATGCTACTTGTTTTAAAACCCAAGGTGCTAAAATAAAAACACATTAAGCAATAAGTAGTCAATACTACAGCACAGAGACTACAGAGATCTGTAATACACTGAAATAAAAAGGTAAGACGTACAGCAGGGTGTCTAGGAAGGACATCAACTGTTAAAACATGGAATAGTAGTGAAATGTTTTGGTTCCCATTTGAAATAGATTTAAGTTGGACCAGCAGAGAACACCATAAAGACCTTGAGTCCACACAGGTAGACCTATTCATTACTGTGAGTATGAACATCCATAGGCATGGAAACCAAGGGCACGATTCAATGCAAATGGCAGAAGTTCAGCATTACAGCGTGATTGAAATTTTTAAATGTAAATGAAATATTTCAGTTTTAATACATTTGCAAAAATGGCGCAAAACTGAAAAAGCGTGTGCGAGCAAGGAGGCCTACAAACCTGACTCAGTTACACCAGCTCTGTCAGGTGGAATGGGCCAAAATTCACCCAACTTATTGTGGGAAGCTTGTGGAAGGCTATCTGAAACATTTGACCCAAGTAAAACAAATTAAAGGTAATTTCTGACCCACTGGGAATGTGATGAAATAAATAAATAATTATCTCGATTATTCTGACATTTCACATTCTTAAAATAACGTGGTGATCCTAACTGACCTAAGACAGTGATTTTTACTAGGATTAGATTGTGAAAAACTGAGTTTAAATGTATTTGGCTAAGGTGTATGTAAACATATGACTTCAACTGTAAGTAATCTACACAAATCTATAACTACATTTATAACATGAAGAATGTACATCTTTATATTTACAACATCCACTTTCCTTTGCAGTGGAGACAGTCACAAAGTCACTCAGTTCTACATTGTAGAATAATAGTGAAGACATCAACTATGACATAACACATATGGAATCATGTAGTAACCAAAACAAGTGTTAAACAAATCAAAATAGATTTTATATTTTAGATTCTTCAAAGTAGCCACCTTGATGACAGCTCTGCACACTCTTGGCATTCTCTCAACCAGCTTCACCTGGAATGATTTTCCAACAGTCTTGAAGGAATTCCCACATATGCTGAGCACTTGTTGGCTGCTTTTCCTTCCCTCTGTGGTCCAACTTATCCCAAACCATCTCAATTGGGTTGAGGTCGGGTGATTGTGGAGGCCAGGTCATCTGATGCACCACTCCATCACTCTCCTTATTGGTCAAATAGCTATTACACAGCCTGGTGTGTTGGGTCATTGTCCTGTTGAAAAACAAATGACTGTCCCACTAAGCGCAAACCAGATGGGGTGGCGTATCGCTGCAGAATGCTATGGTAGCCATGCTGGTTAAGTGTGCCTTTAATTCTAAATAAAATCACTGACAGTGTCACCAGCAAAGCACCCCCACACCATCACATCTCCTCCTCCATGCTTCACATTGGGAACTACACATCCAGAGATCACCTGTTCACCTACTCTGCGTCTCACAAAGGCATGGCGGTTGGAACCAAAAATCTCAAATTTGGACTCATCAGACCAAAGGACAGAGTTCCACCGGTCTAATGTCCATTGCTCGTGTTTCTTGGCCCAAGCAAGTCTCTTCTTATTATTGGTATCCTTCTTATTATTGGTATCCTGTTACTTGAACTCTGTGAAGCATGTATTTGGGCAGCAATTTCTGAGGCTGGTAACTAATGAACTTATCCTCTGCAGCAAAGGTAACTCTGGGTCTTCCTTTCCTGTGGCGATCCTCATGAGAGCCAGTTTCATCCTAAGGCTTGATGGTTTTTGCGAATGAACTTGAAGAAACTTTCCAGATTGATTGACCTTCATGTTTTAAAGTAATGATGGACTGTCATTTCTCTTTGCTTATTTGAGCTGTTCTTGGTATAATGTGGACTTGGCCTTTTACCAAATGGGGCTATCTTCTGTATACCATCCCTACCTTGTCACAACACAACTGATTGGTTCAAACACATTAAGAAGGAAATAAATCCCACAAATTAACTTTTAACAAGGCACACCTACAGTGGGGCAAAAAAAGTATTTAGTCAGCCGCCAATTGTGCAAGTTCTCCCACTTAAAAGATGAGAGGCCTGTAACTTTCATCATAGGAACACTTCAACTATGACAGACAAAATGGGGGAAAAAATCCAGAAAATCACATTGTAGGATTTTTAATGAATTTATTTGCAAATTGTGGTGGAAAATAAGTATTTGGTCAATTACAAAAGTTTATCTCAATACTTTGTTATATACCCTTTTTTGGCAATGACAGAGGTCAAACGTTTTCTGTAAGTCTTCACAAGGTTTTCACACACTGTTGCTGGTATTTTCCATGGTCTTCCGGGCCTTTTGGTGCACCTGAGCTCACTAGTGTTTTCTTTCTTTATAAGATTGTACCAAATAGTTGATTTGTTCAAACCTAATGGTTTTGCTATCTCGCTGATGGGTTCGTTCAGCCTAATGATGTCTTGCTTCACTGGCAGTGACAGCTCCTTGGACTTCATATTGAGGGTTAACAGCAACATATACCTGAGCAGCCAATTGTCCAATTACCTTTTGGTTCCTTAAAAAGGGTGGGACCACATATAAAAAGTGCTGTAATTCCTACACTGTTCACCTGATTTGGATGTAAATACCCCAAATTAAAGCTGAACGTCTGCAATATCAGCTCATATTCATTGTTTAATTTCAACTTCAATATGCTGTGGCAGACAGCTAAAAATGTTGTTGTCACTGAATGTGAAGAGAACTGGGGTTGAGTCCCTGTCAGTATGCTGTCCGAATTCACGACAGCATTCTGCTGTGTAGTAGCAACTATTAACAACCCCCTGCTACCCACATACACTATGTATATGACCACCCCTTCAAATTAGAGTCAATGCATATGGAGGAAGTTCAGCATTACGGCGTGATTGACATTTTAAAGGCAATGTTCCCGCTTTAATGGAGACTACATTCATGGTAAATGCTGAATAATTTGGCTCAATGGGAAATGACCTTTACATTTCTATAGCTCAATCTGAACCGCTTCAGTGATGCAGATTGAATAGCGCCCCAAGTCATTCAATGAGTTAATCACAGATGGCATTAGGAATAACAACTTTACTATGAAAATTAAATACTACTTGAAATAAAACTTAAATGAATTTCAATATTATTCATTTTTATTATTAATTTGAAATATACAGTTTATCGTAGATTTAACATACAATGTGAGTAATTGTACATTACTGTGAGTAATTGTACATTACTGTAATAAAAATACAGTTGATTTGTAACACGCTTTTCAAAATCCCATGGTGCTACAATAAAAATCCAAGCAATTAGTACAACACACAAGACAATACAGAGAAATCAAATACACTGAAATATTTGTTTATTTAACTAGGCAAGTCAATAAAGAACAAATGTATTTACAATGACGGCCTACCCCGGCCAAACCCATACGACGCTGGGCCAATTGCGCGCCGCCCTATGGGACTCCCAATCATGGCCCATATGTGATACAGCCTGGATTCGAACCAGGGACATTAGTAACCGCTCTTGCATTGAGATGCAGTACCTTAAACCGCTGCACTAGCAGTCTCGTAAAATGCACAGCAGAGTTACTAAGAAGACAATAAGTTTGTTGAGTTGAAGAAGCTTACTACTATAGTCAATATGTGATGGATATAACATGTAATTATAAACTGGCTTTTTACTGAGCGAACAGAACACACAGTCCACTGACACGCAACAGAAACAACCAACATCAAACCACATTTACATTACCTATAACGCCAACTTACTGACAGATTGACAAGTCATCCTTCCAGCCAGGGGTAACAGTCAGTCCATATACTACAGTCAGTCCATATATACTACAGTCAGTCCATATACTACAGTCAGTCCATATACTACAGTCAGTCCATATACTACAGTCAGTCCATATACTACAGTCAGTCCATATACTACAGTCAGTCCATATACTACAGTCAGTCCATATACTACAGTCAGTCCATATACTACAGTGTAATGAGGTGAAGTAAAAGTAATAACAAACTGAATGACCAGTTTATTTTGCCATTTTTTTGTTGGGGGGAGGGGGTGTTACAGTTATCAAAAATATTGGTACAGGATTCAAACAAGAAAACTAAAAAGTGGACCTCAACCTCTCATCCCATTTATCCAACCACCCACCCCTCCCCCTATTTAACAGTCTGATGGCCTGGAGATAAAAGCTGTCCTGTTTCTCTGTCCCGGTTTTGATGCACCTGTACTGTCTCTGCCTTCTACATGGTAGCGAGGTGAACAGGCCGTGGCTCGGGTGGCTGAGATCCTTGATGACCTTCTTGGCCTTCCTGTGACACCGGGTACTGTAGATGTCCTGTAGGGCAGGCAGTGGGCCCCCGGTGACGTGTTTGTTGAGGTTATTTTCCTCGCACCACTTTGCCAGGGTTCTCTGATTCAAGGAGCTATCATTGTCGATTTCAAAGCATTGAATATTTATATTGAAGCACTTTGAAATTAATTTTGTAACTGTCCCAGAAGCATTTAACTGCAGCACACTCCCACAACCAAGGATTTTGAGTTGAGGCCATTCCTTCACTGAATCTGTGAGCTGTCAATCATTTAACCTGGGAAGGAAAGAAGGGAAGTGGATCTAAGTCCTCATACAGCAGCTTAGACATATAGGGGTCGTATTCACTAGACATCAAAGAGAAGAACACTGAACAAAACTGGCAGGAACTACCTGAACTTGTCCAATAAGAAACTAGCATGTGTTGAAAAATGTTTCGCTACAGTTTGCACAAATGAATATGATCCGGGTGTCTGGATGTCTACAATGGCTAATTGTTCACTATATTATTGTGTTCATAAAACTGTGATCTTAAAAAAACTCACCGCAGTCTCTCCAGTGTATAGAGGGGATCCTCTTGTACAGAAGAGAGCAGCTTTACTCCAGAGACTCCTGGAGTATTTCCACTCAGGTCCAGCTCCTTCAGGTGGGAGGGGTTTGACCTCAGAGCTGAAGCCAGAGAAGTACAACCTTCCTCTGTGATGCTGCAGCCTGACAGCCTGTGGAAAGTGAGGGGGAAAAGTTACACAGTATAAAATATTACAGAAAATGTCAGTTTAGCATCTAAAGATGATACAATTAATGATAAAAAACGGACAAATTGTCATTGATTATGACATCAGAGACCAAGTCCCAATTATGGCATCAGAGACAAAGGTTGGAATTTAATCCACGTTTTGAGCAGAGACTGGACAGCCGACAATGCTGACAACATTATCCCAATGTTTGTGGAAATCGCATTCACTCTAAATGTAGCGCATGTCGATCTAACATAAATGGGCTTTGAAAGTCACACTGTCAGCTGTCCAGTGCACTGCCTTGGATTAAATCCAGGACCAAGTGAAATGTAAGTTAAACTCTGTGAGGGTTGCCTTACCTCAGTGTCTCCAATTTACATTGTGGATTCTCAAGTCCAGCACAGATGAATCTCACTCCTGAATCCTGGAGTTCATTTCCTCCCAGGTCTAGCTCTCTCAAACTTGAGGTGTTTGAGCTGAGAGTTAAAGCCAGCACCTCACAGGATTTCTCAGTTAGGTTGCAATCATTCAACCTGGAGAGATAATGCGGTTTAGTAACCCACACAAATCTATAACTACATTTACAACATGAAGAATGTACATCTTCATATTTACAACATCCACTTCACTTTGCAGTGGAGACAGTCACAAAGTGTTAAGGGAATTTTTATCTATAATGACTGATTATGTATACATTTCAATCAGGATGTACTAATCAGAATACTAAATGTTACTGTATATGTATGAATTTTCTTATCTGATCCCAGTACCGAATATAATGTGTGAATGTGGTCAAGAGTTTAGAACAATGACTATCTGTTCCTTGGTACAAATGAATCAGACTGGCTAGAATGCTTATCTACACGAGAAAACCTTAAATTATATTAAATTGGTAGGGAGACGGATGTGGGAAGGCTCGAGATACAGCCTTTGTACTGGAACGGAGATGGCGCGGGGTGGTATTGGAACTAATGATGTCATTTTCAGTTTATAACCTGTGGTAACCTGTATTTCT
>NC_068425.1:33207326-33246672 GCF_023373465.1 Oncorhynchus keta | reverse complement strand
AAAGTCCGTGTTTCCCAGCAACCGCCCCAAAACATCACTGCTTTAGAGGAGATCTGCATGGAGGAATGGGTCAAAATACCAGCAACAGTGTGTGAAAACCTTGTGAAGACTTACAGAAAACATTTGACCTCTGTCATTGCCAACAAAGGGTATATAACAAAGTATTGAGAAACTTTTGTTATTGACCAAATACTTATTTTCCACCACAATATGCAAATAAATTCATAAAAATCCTATGTGATTTTCTGGATTTTTTCTTCTTATTTTGTCTGTCATAGTTGAAGTGTACCTATGCTGAAAATTACAGGCCTCATCTTTTTTTAAGTGGGAGAACTTGCACAATTGGTGGCTGACTAAATACTTTTTTGCCCCACTGTACACCTCTACACTACAGTCAGCCTGTAACACAACCACCGGCTTGTCAACACCACTACACTAACCAGTGTCTTGTTTCACGGGAGGCCCGGGCCAGTCAGGCTGCCCCTGACTCAGGAGCGTACTACCAGGGTGTGCATACCTGGTGATGTCATGCTCAATTCCTTCAGTCGCGCAGCATTGGAGCTGAGTTTTCCCAATGTAGTGACATTACAGATTACTTAATGTCACTAATATTTGTGTAGGGACAGTACAGTTGACTTAATGTCACTAATATTTGTTTAGGGCTGAGGGGCAGATTTGAGTTCTAATGTGTTCCATAAAACATTGATAACATATCACAACGTGATTCGTATTTCAGTTCTATTCCCAGGAAAAGGGAATTGTTTACAGGAATTTTTACAGGAATTACATCAAAGGTGAAGTCCTGTTTACTGCCAGCTTGTACTTAAATGTATCCTTTCAGAGGTTTAAATATTAACAGGAAGTTCCTCTATTTAAAGGCACTGTATAAACAGCTGTCAGATTTGGAATGGTTCTGGATGGTGGTACACTAACCTTATTGCTGATCTTAAAGGGGAAGTTCATGATTTTACAACTTGATGTTAGATGGTTCCTGACCCTGAAAGTAGTCTTTGGGCCAGGAGAAACTTTAATCCATGGTTAGTTTTTAAATGTGTATATATTTTATTTATCCAGGTGAGTCAGTTAAAACCCCTTATACTGGTGGGCATTGGGCTAAATGAAATGTTTTCCTCAGAGGAAGTATGGAAAGCATATGCATAATTATAGTAGCAATTAAAAGGGAACAGTTTGGAGATTATGGGACAAGTATTAGACTAAAGTTGAGGACAACAGTTCACCTGACACAAGACTGAATCCACTGTTGATTTAATGTGATTTTTTGTTTTACATTTACAGCACTTTTTACTGCATTTGTTTAACTAAACCAGAAAATACTCTGGATACATTCAGTAACATGATAAGATTATTATTGTAAAATGTGGGGTAGGTGCAACATAAGACAATAGAATGACAAGGGTTTGAGTGAGAGGATTAACTGGTGTCTCCAAAGGGCCACACACCTCTAAGTGTGAACAGTTCCTAAGTCATTTCTATGCATTTCTATGCATTTCTATGACTGGAGAGTCTTCAACTATAAGGTGTTTGTATGTTCTATAGTCAACATGAGAGCTCCATTATAACATGACATTAGTGTTAAGACTTTCACAAGGCAATTCAGAGCAGCAGATTGTAATTATTTTGCACATAGACTGGAGTCATGAGTGCATTCAAATGTGTGATGCACGGCAAATCTTTGTCCCAATACAACAAACATTGTCTCATTCTGTTCAGAACAAACCCAGGGTATAACACCATGTCATCTTGTAACTGTACATCAAACAGACTCATTCTGTTCAGAACAAACCCAGGGTATAACACCATGTCATCTTGTAACTGTACATCAAACAGACTCATTCTGTTCAGAACAAACCCAGGGTATAACACCATGTCATCTTGTAACTGTACATCAAACAGACTTATTCTGTTCAGAACAAACCCAGGGTATAACACCATGTCATCTTGTAACTGTACATCAGACTCATTCTGTTCAGAACAAACCCAGGGTATAACACCATGTCATCTTGTAACTGTACATCAGACTCATTCTGTTCAGAACAAACCCAGGGTATAACACCATGTCATCTTGTAACTGTACATCAGACTCATTCTGTTCAGAACAAACCCAGGGTATAACACCATGTCATCTTGTAACTGTACATCAAACAGACTCATTCTGCTCAGAACAAACCCAGGGTATAACACCATGTCATCTTGTAACTGTACATCAAACAGACTCATTCTGTTCAGAACAAACCCAGGGTATAACACCATGTCATCTTGTAACTGTACATCAAAGACTCATTCTGTTCAGAACAAACCCAGGGTATAACACCATGTCATCTTGTAACTGTATATCAGACTCATTCTGTTCAGAACAAACCCAGGGTATAACACCATGTCATCTTGTAACTGTACATCAAACAGACTCATTCTGTTCAGAACAAACCCAGGGTATAACACCATGTCATCTTGTAACTGTACATCAAACAGACTCATTCTGTTCAGAACAAACCCAGGGTATAACACCATGTCATCTTGTAACTGTACATCAAACAGACTCATTCTGTTCAGAACAAACCCAGGGTATAACACCATGTCATCTTGTAACTGTACAACAAACAGACTCATTCTGTTCAGAACAAACCCAGGGTATAACACCATGTCATCTTGTAACTGTACATCAAACAGACTCATTCTGTTCAGAACAAACCCAGGGTATAACACCATGTCATCTTTAAACGTATATCAAAAAGGTAGACTCATTCTGTTCAGAACAAAACCCAGGGTATAACACCATGTCATCTTGTAACTGTATATCACCAGACTCATTCTGAAATTAACACCCAGGGTATAACACCATGTCATCTTGTAACTGTGCACGAAACAGACCATTCTGTTCAGAAATAAACCCAGGGTATAACACCATGTCATCTTGTAACTGTATATCAAACAGACTCATTCTGTTCAGAACAAACCCAGGGTATAACACCATGTCATCTTGTAAAACTGTACATCAAACAGACTCATTCTGTTCAGAACAAACCCAGGGTATAACACCATGTCATCTTGTAACTGTATATCAAACAGACTCATTCTGTTCAGAACAAACCCAGGGTATAACACCATGTCATCTTGTAACTGTACATCAAACAGACTCATTCTGTTCAGAACAAACCCAGGGTATAACACCATGTCATCTTGTAACATTACAACAAACAGACTCATTCTGTTCAGAACAAACCCAGGGTATAACACCATGTCATCTTGTAACTGTACATCAAACAGACTCATTCTGTTCAGAACAAACCCAGGGTATAACACCATGTCATCTTGTAACTGTACATCAAACAGACTTATTCTGTTCAGAACAAACCCAGGGTATAACACCATGTCATCTTGTAACTGTATATCAAACAGACTCATTCTGTTCAGAACAAACCCAGGTATAACACCATGTCATCTTGTAACTGGGTATATCAGTGTTCATTCTGCTCAGAACAAACCCAGGGTAACACCATGTCATCTTGTAACTGTATATCAGTGTTCATAAATGCTGACTGTATATTACATGAGTGTTTAATGATGTGGAATGTGAAGTGCACATGTATACAGCCACTGCCTTACGATACAGGCCCTTATCAGAGTTCAAAGCTGCCTGTAAAGGACTACAGACATTCTTATTTACAATGACGGCCTGGCCAGTGATGACTAGGAAGTGTGGTGCAATAAATCAAATCACAAAACATGTGACAACACAGAAGGACGGGGGCATGTGACAACACAGAAGGACAGGGGCATGTGACGGGGCATGTGACGTAATGACGACACAGAAGGACGGGGGGCATGTGACAACACAGAAGGACGGGGGCATGTGACGACACAGAAGGAGGGGGCAACACAGAAGGACGGGGGCATGTGACGACACAGAAGGACGGGGGCATGTGACAACACAGAAGGACGGGAACTGAGGGGTCACAGTCTAAATCTTCAAGGAACTGAGGTCAGTCTAAATCTTCAAGGAACTGAGGTCAGTCTAAATCTTCAAGGAACTGAGGTCAGTCTAAATCTTCAAGGAACTGAGGTCACAGTCTAAATCTTCTAGGAACTGAGGGGTCACAGATGTACACAGAATAATAGAGAACAATGAAACAAATATACTTTATATTGGTTAGGTCTGGTAGGGTTTTATTTATTATTGAACCTTTAACAAGGCAAATCAGTTAAGAACAAATTCTTATTTTATAATGACGGCCTACCTCGGCCAAGCTCCGCCTTATGGGACTCCTGATCATGGCCGGTTGTGATACAGTCCGGGATCAAACCATGGTCTGTAGTGACTCTAGCACTGAGATGCAATGCCTTAGACCACTGCGCCACTTGGTAGCCCATTAGGGGGTCAGATAGGGTTAGGTAGAGTGTATTCTACTTGTACAGTAGAGGTCAGGTAGAGTGTATTCTACTTGTACAGTAGAGGTCAGGTAGAGTGTATTCTACTTGTACAGTAGAGGTCAGGTAGAGTGTATTCTACTTGTACAGTAGAGGTCAGGTAGAGTGTATTCTACTTGTACAGTAGAGGTCAGGTAGAGTGTATTCTACTTGTACAGTAGAGGTCAGGTATTATTTAACACTGTTCTATAGCTGGAGGATATGTTGACAGGCCGATTGATGTAAATGTCTGCTGTTTATCATAATCAGTGAGAGATGGGTACAGTACACATTTAGTGTAGTAAATGTTTTATAAGCTGAATACCGTGGGAATTCCTAGAACTAGGGTTGTTATCGGTTACTTTATCACCACACTGTCTAAGTGGACCTGCCATTGTGTTTGTGTGCATTTTCTCTCAACAAAATGGTGGAATGATGAAGCCCATCTTGCTCCTCTGGGGATCCCTTGCATGTTGAACTGTAGATGACATCCCCATAGTCAAGCATGGGGAAGATTATCTGTATTAGTGTCAACCGGGCAGAGGGGTGAAAGAGGTCCTGTTACAACAGAGTCAATCCAATCACTTTCTGGACACCCCTTTTGATTTGAACGAAACCTTCCATACATATTTGCCCATTGTAGAAGTGATCAGAAAGTGACTCTTTTTGACATTGTAGAGATAAAGGTGCTCAATGTTGACCCATGTTGCATACCCCACCATACCATGAGACATGTCTTCATCACTGGAAAAGATCAATGGTTGAGAATATCTTTTAAAAGCTTACAAACAGGGTTGTCAAACTATTTGATACTGTATAAAAACATTCTTTTCAAGAAATTGACATTTTTAAACCTTTACATGTTGTGTCTGAACCGATGGAGGCACAACACAACCTCAGATGATGTGAAGTAGGGTCTAAGTTACATATACAAATATAAAAATAAAAATTATCTGAACACTTAAACTCCATTTACGTTAAATGTAAATATATAAATAAAAGAGCAAAAATGACAACTGTTTGACAACTGTATTTCTCCATCCACTTACTTCATAATTTCAGCCAATCACTTTTCCTGGCATGTTTTCCATCTGATCCTGCTGCTTATTACTATGATAAATCACATGGCGAGGACGTTTGCTATCAAGCTAATATATCTAATAAGTGGTGCAAGGCATGTAGGGCTGACCCCAATTAGTCGATGGTTGATTGTTTGGTCGACCAAGATTTTTTAGTCGAGCAGTATATATATGTACACACACACACACTACCGTTAAAGTTTTGGTCACTTAGAAATGTCCTTGTTTTCGAAAGAAAAGCGCTTTTTGTCCCTTAAAATAACATCAAATTGATCAGAAATACAGTGTAGAAATTGTTAATGTTGTAAATGACTATCGTAGCTGGAAACCATAGAATATCTACATAGGCATACAGAGGCCCATTATCAGCAACCATCACTCCTGTGTTACTTTCAGTGCAGCAAACTCTCTCCAGAAGTTCAGTGAGGATCTCTGAATGATCCAATGTTGACCTAAATGACTAATGATGATAAATAGAATCCACCTGTGTGTAATCAAGTCTCCGTATAAATGCACCTGCACTGTGATAGTCTCAGAGGTCCGTTAAAAGCGCAGAGAGCATCATGAAGAACAAGGAACACACCAGGCAGGTCCGAGATACTGTTGTGAAGAAGTTTAAAGCCGGATTTGGATACAAAAATATTTCCCAAGCTTTAAACATCCCAAGGAGCACTGTGCAAGCGATATTGAAATGGAAGGAGTATCAGACCACTGCAAATCTACCAAGACCTGGCCGTCCCCTCTAAACTTTCAGCTCATACAAGGAGAAGACTGATCAGAGATGCAGCCAAGAGGCCCATGATCACTCTGGATGAACTGCAGAGATCTACAGCTGAGGTGGGAGACTCTGTCCATAGGACAACAATCAGTCGTATATTGCACAAATCTGGCCTTTATGGAAGTGGCAAGAAGAAAGCCATTTATTAAAGATATCCATAAAAAGTGTTGTTTAAAGTTTGCCACAAGCCACCTGGGAGACACACCAAACATGTGGAAGAAGGTGCTCTGGTCAGATGAAACCAAAATTGAACTTTTTGGCAACAATGCAAAACGTTATGTTTGGCGTAAAAGCAACACAGCTCATCACCCTGAACACATCATCCCCACTGTCAAACATGGTGGTGGCAGCATCATGGTTTGGGCCTGCTTTTCTTCAGCAGGGACAGGGAAGATGGTTAAAATTGATGGGAAGATGGATGGAGCCAAATACAGGACCATTCTGGAAGAACCTGATGGAGTCTGCAAAAGACCTGAGACTGGGACGGAGATTTGTCTTCCAACAAGACAATGATCCAAAACATAAAGCAAGATCTACAATGGAATGGTTCAAAAATAAACATATCCAGGTGTTAGAATGGCCAAGTCAAAGTCCAGACCTGAATCCAATCGAGAATCTGTGGAAAGAACTGAAAACTGCTGTTCACAAATGCTCTCCATCCAACCTCACTGAGCTCGAGCTGTTTTGCAAGGAGGAATGGGAAAAATTTCAGTCTCTCGATGTGCAAAACTGATAGAGACATACCCCAAGCGACTTACAGCTGTAATCGCAGCAAAAGGTGGCGCTACAAAGTATTAACTTAAGGGGGCTGAATAATTTTGCACGCCCAATTTTTCAGTTTTTGATTTGTTAAAAAGTTTGAAATATCCAATAAATGTCGTTCCACTTCATGATTGTGTCCCACTTGTTGTTGATTCTTCACAAAAATACAGTTTTATATCTTTATGTTTGAAGCCTGAAATGTGGCAAAAGGTCGCAAAGTTCAAGGGGCCGAATACTTTCGCAAGGCACTGTATATACCTCCATGGTTGCAGGATCTTGTCTATTTTTACAAGTTTTCTATTTAAATTCCTTGTGGAGAGCTCATTTATATATTTTGTGATATGAATACCAAGTATGTCTACTTCACCATAAACCCATTATAAAGGTAAACTGCAGGGTAATGTAAAAGTTATTTTTAAAGATCCAATACGTAATATTGTACACTTATCATAATTAGGTTTTAGTCCGGAAGAGTTATCTAGATCTTCAATGAGACATTGCAGGGATCTAGATTGTGAACTTAATACAAAACATGAGTCATCGGCACACATGGACACCTTTGTTTTTAAGCCTTGGATTTCTAATGGAAAGTGTTGTATAAATCTACAGGGATGCTGTCAAAAAGTGGTTGAATTCAAATGGATTTACCTGATATAAAAACTGGAAAATTACAGACTTGGGTTTTCTTTGAAAAGCCATTAGGACCTTCACTAACATTAGCCACCGCTAGCTAGCTAACAATCAATGGAAGTTATAGGGGCAACCGTGAACTGTTTAACAAAAAAAATTCCAGATGACCTTTAAGCAATAATTGAGTTGATTTCAGTTGACTTTCCAACAAATGCTTTGACAGGGTTCGAGCTCTGTCGTAGCATCCCTATATACTGTAGCATTAGTTCTCCAACAGGCTTGATCAATAGTTGATGAGGTGCAGCTAGCATAGCACTGGTCGCAGGGGCTAGGGATGCATTATTGATGGACAAAGCTGCAAGGTTTTCACAGACAACGGAGAAGCTGTGTGCCTGCCACGCTAGTCCCAACCAGAGCCAGGATTAGCACCTTTCACCAGCCTGACCTTGATTTCTGGTGTGACCAACCCGGGTCTCGTGTGCAACACAACAGTTTTAGTCCAATGAGTTAAAGGCATTAACTTGAAACGCCAGCAGATTAACACCTCACCTGCCTGATCCTGATTCCCCCCCAGGAGAGCCATAGGAGTAACTAACTTCTAACTTGCCTGACTTTAATTTCTTCCTGCCCTGATCTGACAATCCACACTCTTAGAAAAAAAAGGATCCAAAAGGGTTCTTCGACTGTCGCCATAGGATAAACCTTTTTGGTTCCAGGTAGAACCTCTGTGGAAAGGGTTTTAAATGGAACCCAAAAGGGTTCTACCTGGAATCAAAAGGGGTTCTTCAGAGGTTTCCCTATAGGGACAGCTGAAGAACCCTTTTGGTCCTAGATAGAACCCCCTGCACTCTGAGAAAAAAGGTGCACATTACTGTACTTAGCCTTCTGAGCTAAAGCCTCTGCATTAGCTCAGGGAGCCAAATGATTAAAATATCACCTGCCCAACCCTGGTTTCTCACAGTCTAGTGTTACCTACAAAGGGTTCAAACTGGGTCTCCGGAATGTATTTGCTGTCTCCTCTCTAGTGTGCCAATTTTAGTGTCTTGTTTTGCATGTGTCGTCTTGTCTGGAACATAAGACAAAGGTGGTCTGGGAAGTCTAAATCTTCTAGGAACTGAGGGGTCACGGTCGAATCTTCTAGGAACTGAGGGGTCACAGACGCATACAAAATAACAGAACAATTTAAAAATACACTTTATATTGGTCTCTACTATTCTGTATACATGAAACATCCTTGAATTCATCTGACCTGCTTATTCTACTGTACAGGTATGGTCAGGGGTTGGGTAAGGCGGATTGTACTTGTATAGGGTCCGGTTAGGGTCAGGTAGGGCTAGGTTTAGGATCAGGTAGGGCTAGGTTTAGGATCAGGTAGGGTTAGGGTCAGGTAGGGCTAGGTTTAGGATCAGGTATGGTCAGGTAGGGTTAGGGTCAGGTAGGGCTAGGTTTAGGATCAGGTATGGTCAGGTAGGGTTAGGGTCAGGTAGGGCTAGGTTTAGGATCAGGTAGGGTCAGGTTTAGGATCAGGTAGGGTTAGGTTTAGGATCAGGTAGGGTTAGGTTTAGGATCAGGTAGGGTTAGGTTTAGGATCAGGTATGGTTAGGTTAGGATCTGTTAGGGTCTGGTAGGGTTAGGTTCAGGTAGGGTCAGGTAGGATTAGGATCAGGTAGGGTTAGGGCCAGGTAGGGTAAGGGCTAGGTTTAGGATCAGGTCGGGTCAGGTTTAGGATCAGGTAGGGCTAGGGTCAGGTAGGGTTAGGGTCAGGTAGGGCTAGAGCTAGGGTCAGGTAGGGGTAGGGTCAGGGTCTGGTAGGGTTAGGTAGAGTCAGGTTTAGGATGAGGTAGGGTTAGCCCAGTCAAAACTGTTCGCTGCTCTGGCCTCTAATGGCCCCCCAATGGTGGAACAAACTCCCTCACGACGCCAGGACAGCGGAGTCAATCACCACCTTCCGGGAGACACCTGAAACCCCACCTCTTTAAGGAATACCTAGGATAGATAAAGTAATCCTTCTCACCCCCCTTAAAAGATTTAGATGCACTATTGTAAAGTGGCTGTTCCACTGGATGTCATAAGGTGAATGCACCATTTGTAAGTCGCTTCTGGATAAGAGCGTCTGCTAAATGACTTAAATGTAATGTAAATGGATGAGGTAGGGTTAGGTTTAGGATGAGGTAGGGTTAGGTTTAGGATGAGGTAGGGTTAGGTTTAGGATGAGGTAGGGTTAGGTTTAGGATGAGGTAGGGTTAGGTTTAGGATGAGGTAGGGTTAGGTTTAGGATGAGGTAGGGTTAGGTTTAGGATGAGGTAGGGTTAGGTTTAGGATGAGGTAGGGTTAGGTTTAGGATCAGGTAGGGTTAGGGTCTGGTAGGTTCAGGTAGGGTTAGGTTCAGGTAGGGTTAGGGTCAGGTAGGGTTAGGTTTAGGATCAGGTAGGATTAGGATCAGGTAGGGTTAGGGTCAGGTAGGGCTAGAGCTAGGGTCAGGTAGGTTTAGGGTCAGGTAGGGTCTGGTAGGTTTAGGGTCAGGTAGGTTTAGGGTCATTCTGTTCTATTAAAACCTCTTCGGGCTAGGGGCACTATTTTCATGTCCAGATGAAAAGCGTGCCTAAAGTAAACTGTCTGTTACTCAGGCTCAGAAGCTAGGATATGCATATAATTGGTAGATTTGGATAGAAACACTCTAAAGTTTCTAAAACTGTGAAAAAAAATATCTGAGTATAATAGAACTTATTTGGCAGGCGAAACCCTGAGGACAAACCATCCAGGAAAAAGAGAAATTAAGGTTACTGTGTTTTCAATTGGTTTTCTATGGGAAACTATATTTACGAGGCACCTGGTTACAGTTCCTATGGCTTCCACTAGATGGCAAGTCTTTAGAAATTGGTTGATTTTCTTTTGAGAAATGAAGAAGTACAGCTGCTCGTTGTGAGTGTCAAGCCAAGTGGACTCTATTGTTTGTTGCGCACGACCTGGAGCTAGCTCCACGTTGAATTTATCCGCTATTGAACACAGTATATGCCGTCTTAAATTTGATTTGATTATTTATGTTTTAGGATACCTAAGGTTGGATTAGGAAAGTTGTTTGGACCAAGTTTACAGGTAACTTATTATATCATTTGTAGTCATGTTGGAACAGGTGTATTTCTGAATCAAAAGTGCCAAATAAATTTACATTTTGGAGATATAAAGAAGGAATTTATTGAACAAAAGGACCATTTGTGATGTTTCTGGGACATTTTGGAGTGCCAACAGAAGAAGTTCTTCAAAGGTAAGGTATGAATTATATCGTTATTTCTGACTTTCGTGTTGCACCTCCTTGGTTAAAATATGTTTGTCATGCATTTGTATGATGGGGGCGCTGTCCTCAGATAATCGCATGGTTTGCTTTCGCTGTAAAGCCTTTTTGAAATCTGACATGGCGGCTGGATTAACAAGGAGTTAAGCTTGATTTTTGATGTATTGCACTTTTGATTTCATGAAAGTTTAATATTTATAGTAATTTAATTTGAAATTGGCGCTCTGCAATTTCACCGGATGTTGTCGAGGGGTCTAGCCGTAACAGGTTAAGAATATATATCACAGTTTAACTGAGTTACAAGAGTACTTTTCTTCATTAAGTCTTAATTTGTCAAAATGCTAATAAAGATTTTTTTTCTTCTCTCATTTTTGATTATCAGTGTCTTTTGGGGCTCCTCTTTTGTCTACTCTCCTGGTAAATAATTTGGGGTGCAAATGTATGTGCAAAGGGGACTCAAAGGGTCAAGTGCTTTAAAGGACTGTGTCACAAATGCCCGGGACTCTGGGCAGACGAATCTCAAATAAATCTAAATATCAGTGCTATTATATAATATCTGCCAATTACCAGACACTTTATCCAAAGCCACTTACATTGATGCATACATTTTATGTCTGGTCCCAGGAATCCAACGCACCATCATGGCATTGCACACATCATGCTCTACCAACTGAGCTACAGACGACCAGCTATTTGATGATCCATAATGTTTATTATGCAATTACAGCTCCAGTTGTTAGACATGACATGATTTTACACATCCCTCACTCTTCTCTGGGCACCTTTTACTGCAGGTCATAGCCCAATAATAACACACGATAAACCCTGTTCACTTAAAATATGATAAGAATGGAATTGAAAAGGACTCCACTGTCCTCACTATCCTGACTATGCTTGTTGTTACATCATAGAATGACAGATTGTTGCTCCCTACTGCTACTGTTTCACTATCCCCTATAAATTCACTATAAATCCACTGGAAATCTTCCAAGCCTGTATTTCAGCAGCAAACCCAATAAAGTTGTCAGACATCACTGAAATGGTCTCCCTGGATCTCAAGGGTGCTGCTGTCTAGTAGCCAGTCACTGGTGTTGTGAGAAACTATGACTATGGAAGTATTTTTAGTACCACATGTCACGCACACTTTTTCATGGTGTTAGAACTGCTGTTTATCATAATCAGTGAGAGATGGGTACAGTACACATTTAGTGTAGTAAATGTTTTATAAGGTGTATACCGTGGGAATTCCTAGAACTAGGGTTGTTATCGGTTACTTTATCACCACCCTGTCTAAGTGGACCTGCCATTGTGGTCCTTCTGTGGCTCAGTTGGTAGAGCATGGCGCTTGTAACGCCAGGGTAGTGGGTTCGATTCCCGGGACCACCCATACGTAGAATGTATGCACACATGACTGTAAGTCGCTTTGGATAAAAGCGTCGGCTAAATGGCATTTATTATTATTATTATTATTATTATTATATATTATTATATTATTATATTATTGTGTTACTTTGTGTGCATTTTCCCTCAACAAAATGGTGGAATGCACAGAGGACTAATGAACCACATCAAACCTAATTTGGCATTTGCTTACAGTATATTTGTGTTCCTGAAATGCACACAAGGCCCACTTTAGTCTGTGTGAGAGAACGAGAGATCGGACTATGCCTGGCAAAAGCAGACACACTGAAAGAGAGAGAAATAGAGGAGAGAGAGAAATTACAAAGAGAAAGAGACAGGGAGAGAGGGAGACAAATTACACCAAACACATTTGGCCCTTTCACTGGTTGAATACCTCGGTCACCTGACCTGTTCGACAGTGGGAGCTTATAGAGCACCCTCCACCTACACCCTGCCATGCTCTCAGCCCCCACAACCCCCTGCCACTGATGCCCCTTCACTCCCGCTAAGATCCTGCTGTGCCTAACTTCCTTGACCCTGAGGGTGAACAGTGCATTGCCCCCCACCTTCGCAAAGTTCCCCAGGATCGGAGTGTTAAAAGTCAGTACGTCCTCCGGACATTCCTGCCTGTCCCTAGTGTCTACTGTCACTTGCAATGGTGGAAACGGTGGCTTAGGCAGTGCCACCTGGACCTCCCCATGACTCTCTCCAGCAGCCTCAGAGACGTGAGTCCTGCCTGCTGTGCCAACCATCCAGCAGCTGTAGGTCAGCTAGTTTCTTGATGCCATTAAACATCCCTGCAGGGTGGCTGAACGACCTTAAAGGGATCTTTAAGCACATGCTAGTTCCCTCCAGCCATCATCAGTGTGGTATAGTCTCTGTGCCACTTTGGGTCGGAAGCCTGCCACCCTGCTCTCCAGGTCCATGAGGCCTTGTCTCCCCTCCTGGACAGGCAGCAGACTGACGGGGCCGTTGAGAACAGTTTATATCATAGGGACGATGCCACCAAGTTGTTGATGATCAGCACCCTCCCTCTGTATGACACTTGGTAGAGGAGCCACCTCCACTTATGACACTCCCTCCCGGTTCTTCCTGACCCACCCCACCATGCCCAGATGCATCCCAAGAATATTGAGCCCTTCACAGACCCACTGCAACCCCCCCCCCTGGAAGCTACCCTGTCCCTCCATACCCCACACAAGAGCCTCACTCTTGTCCCAGTTGACCTGAACCGAAGACGCTCCCTTGTAACCTCTCAAACTAGACCCCGTAGGTTCTGCTCCTCCCTAACCATATCTGAGACGTCAGCAGCATATGCTGATACTGCTCCACCTGTCCCCAACCCTGTCTGGCACACACACTGCCCACAGCCTCCTGTGCAGCAGGCCCAGAAGTTCCTCAATAGTAAGTGTGCATAGCTGCCTCGATAGAGGACATCCCTGGAAAATGTCCCACCCTACCCAGACTGGCCTACCCAGACTGGCCTACCCAGGCTACCCTACTCAGCCCCCCACCCACCTTCACCATACATTTTAACACAGGCCACAACATTCTCCCCACAGCCAAAAGCAGACAGCAGATTGAACAGATACTCATGGTCCATCCTATCAAAGGCTTTCTAAGGAAGAAGGTCCAAAGGTCCACATTCTGAAGTCTTGATTATTATGTCTCTGATTATGAACAGATGGTCTGTGATTGAGCATCCTGGTACACAGTACATTTGGTCCCAGTGGGACTTCAGTCTGTTAGAGAGGACCTTGGCAAAGACCTTATAGTCTCCACAGAACAACGCTACAGGCCTCCAGTTCTTTAGGTCACTCAAGCCACCCACCAACAGCTTAGTTGCAACTCCTCCGACGCACTCACGCAACACACACAAAAAGTTCTGTCCAATTCACTTTTTTATAAAAGTCCACAGGCAGACCATCGACCAGCGGGCGCGGCCAGAGGCCATCTTGGAGATGGCAGCCGAGAG
Source organism: Oncorhynchus keta (assembly GCF_023373465.1). Classification (NCBI taxonomy): domain Eukaryota; kingdom Metazoa; phylum Chordata; class Actinopteri; order Salmoniformes; family Salmonidae; genus Oncorhynchus; species Oncorhynchus keta. Next base: position 33,232,330 of record NC_068425.1, on the reverse strand, counting down.
TTTGTGAAACGTCTGGGGAAAATCAATTTCATTTCTCTGAGTTTGGGAACGTCCGTGAGCAGAACCTGAGAACACACAGGAGTTACACCCCGTCAGGCTCCCTCATCTCCCCACAACAGAAGTTACCCCACCAGACAAACTCTGTTTTTCAACCCAAAGAAGAAAGAGCTGGGAGCATCCATCCCTCTCAACATGGAACATCCTAGCTCATACAAGTGCTCCTTTTGTTTTCATATGAAAGAAAAATTATCTAGCAGCCCAGCCCCACCAGCTCAGCCTCTCCCTCACTTATGAACCCTCAAGTTCCCCAGTACTCTCCTGGACTCTGAAAGCTGAATACTGCTGACAGAACAGCTGAAACTGGGCTTTCCCTATGTCCCACCACTGACTGAGACTCCCCTTTCCACTGTCCCCACCTCCACCAAAAGCCTTGGAAGCTTGAGAAAAGGTGGCATCTTGTAAGAGCTTTACGTGTCATTTCCAATGGGACACCTGACAGGGCCCTGGTGAAACAGATAACTGAGCCATGGAAAGATAAGGGTCTGAAACCCCAGCTGGGAGTACGGAGGCCCTCACCAGCCTATTGCTCTGGTACGATCCTCACCCTACCTCCAACCACCTTCACCCTCGTATACTACTTTGTGGGGGGATACTTAATTCTCTGTGTCCACTGTCGTTACAATTTCCCCCCTACACAAGGTATGTGTGAAAGCCCCTGTCTTAAACACCCAAACAGGACCCCCCCCTCTCCCAACCCATATTAGGTGCATACACATTTATGGAGAGAAAGAGAGAGACAGAAAGCGAGAGAAATAGAGATTAGAGAGCGAGAGAGAATTCCCCGAACTTTTGCCAATGAACTACTTTGCTAATGGGCTTCTTTATCTGGACAGGAAGGGAAACCAGGTCAGCCAGAAACACACTGAAGAGAGCTTTGTGTACTCCAGTTAACTGGTGCTTCCCAATCTAAACCCAACATACAGTCAGGTCTAAAATTATTGGCATCCCTTGATAAAGATGAGCAAAAAAGACTGTATGAAATAAATAATACAAATACTGAGTTATATTGTACGCTCAATAAAATTGGGAAATGTTTACACATCTTTTTTATCACATGTTAAACACTCTCTTTCTCTGATCAATTGAATTAGTATATAACATTTATATTTTCCTTTTTTGTGCATACAATATCTCAGTATTTGTATTATTTCATACAGTCTTTAAAAAAGTTTTAAAATAAGTTTTGAACCTGACGTTATCTAAACGGGCTCATTGGCCACTGGTCATTTGCACTGATTGTCCCAAATTAGATATTCATTTTCTATCCTGAATAGAATGTTTGATCTGAATTAATTTTATAGCTACTGACAAATGACATGCATGGAAACTAAGTGACATTGTCTGTCTGTAAAAAGCATGACACTTTACACGTTTTTACTGAAAGAAGAAATAGCATGATGATGACGTGATGAGATGTCCATTGTTGCATCACATAAGTCTGACCTGCACAATAACCAGTAAAGTAACATTCTACATCTAGAATTCTAATCTCACCCTCTCTGACGTTCTGGTGTTTTTAAGCTGAGGAGAGGATACAACAACAGCCTTAACTGATCATGGTAGGCTTCCTCTTTGGCAAACATTTATGTTGCTAGGATATGATTAGAGATGGACACTTTTATGGTTATTTGAAAAACAGTGACATAACTAAGCAGTAGCTTGCTCATTGGTTAGTCTATAGTTGGAGCCAGTAGTCCCTCCACAAAGAAAGTAGGGCGAGGCCAAATCAATCAATGCACATCATCACGTCAACAAAACATTTATCAGATCCAATGTGATATTTTTGGGGGGTATTTGGAAGTTTTATTGACAGATATAGAATATGAGATGAGTGATACAGTAGTGTAGAGTGACTGGCAGAACAGGGGATTGAACCACTGCCTCAGGGCACTGCTAGGGGCACTATGTGACATTAAATGTCTGGAACTAGCTAACCTACTCAGTTAATAGTCGATCAATGGAAAGGTTCATGATTAAACTGGTCTACACAGCTAGGCTATATCCTCGTGGCTGACCCTAGCTGTGCCAGTCAATATATGTCTGGGGTTATTTGAGGAAAAGGAGAAGGCAATTTTTGTTCTAACCAAATGAACAATAGATATATTATTTTCTATTCCATGATATTCTATTCTATTCCATGATATTCTATTCCATGATAATCTATTCTATTATATGATATTCTGTTCTATTATATGATATTCTATGATATGATATTCTATTCTATTATATGGTATTATATTCTATGGTATTCTATTATATGATATTCTATGAAATGATCTATTCTATAATCTATTCTATTCTGATATTCGATTCTATGATATGGTATTCTATTATGTTCTATTCTATGATATTCTATTCTATGGTATTCTATTGTGTGATATTCTATTCTATGGTATTCTATTATATTCTATTCTATGATATTCTATTCTATGGTATTCTATTATGTGATATTCTATTCTATGGTATTCCAAAACACAGAAAACATATACTGTCCAATAAAAGTACAGGAAATGTTCACAGTAGGTAGGCCTCTACAGTATGCACTATTAGTGTGGTCAGTGTGGTGGTGGTATTGGTGACCTTTTACTTGTTTACCCCGAGCCAAAACAGTTCATTTCAATGGAACAAACATACATGACTTCAATGAATCGCCACTGACCACCACCTAGGCATTATGGGTGTGGCTAACCTGCCACAGACAAAGAACAAACTAAAGATCAGTAGGCTACTGTTACTTTATTTATCCTGCATCAGTCAGTAGGCTACTGTTACTTTATTTATTATCCTGTAGACTACTGTTACTTTATTTATCCTGAATCAGAGGCTACTGTTACTTTATTTATCCTGAATCAGTCAGTAGGCTACTGTTACTTTATTTATCCTGCATCAGTCAGTAGGCTACTGTTACTTTATTTATCCTGCATCAGTCAGTAGGCTACTGTTACTTTATTTATCCTGAATCAGTCAGTAGGCTACTGTTACTTTATTTATCCTGAATCAGTCAGTAGGCTACTGTTACTTTATTTATCCTGAATCAGTCAGTAGGCTACTGTTACTTTATTTATCCTGAATCAGTCAGTAGGCTACTGTTACTTTATTTATCCTGAATCAGTCAGTAGGCTACTGTTACTTTATTTATCCTGAATCAGTCAGTAGGCTACTGTTACTTTATTTATCCTGAATCTGTAGGCTACTGTTACTTTATTTATCCTGCATCAGTCAGTAGGCTACTGTTACTTTATTTATCCTGCTTTATTTATCAGTCGGTAGACTACTGGACTACTGGTACTTTATTTATCCTGAATCAGTCAGTAGGCTACTGTTACTTTATTTATCCCTCAGTCAGTAGGCTACTGTTACTTTATTTAGAATCAGTAGGCTACTGTTACTTTATTTATCCTGCATCAGTCAGTAGGCTACTGTTACTTTATTTATCCTGCATCAGTCAGTAGGCTACTGTTACTTTATTTATCCTGAATCAGTCAGTAGGCTACTGTTACTTTATTTATCCTGAATCAGTCAGTAGGCTACTGTTACTTTATTTATCCTGAGGCTACTGTTACAGCATCAGTATGCTACTGTTACTTTATTTATCCTGAATCATTAGGCTACTGTTACTTTATTTATCCTACCAGTAACTGTTACTTTATTTATCCTGAACCTAATGCTACTGTTACTTTATTTCTTATTTATTAGCCCTACCTAATGTTACAGACCTTTAATACTAGCCCTACCTAATGTCTCAGACCTTTAATACTAGCCCTACCTAATGTTACAGACCTTTAATACTAGCCCTACCTAATGTTACAGACCTTTAATACTTAGCCCTACCTAATGTTACAGACCTTTAATACTAGCCCTACCTAATGTGACAGACCTTTAATACTAGCCCTACCTAATGTTACATACCTTTAATACTAGCCCTACCTAATGTGACAGACCTTTAATACTAGCCCTACCTAATGTGACAGACCTTTAATACTAGCCCTACCTAATGTCTCAGACCTTTAATACTAGCCCTACCTAATGTTACAGACCTTTAATACTAGCCCTACCTAATGTTACAGACCTTTAATACTAGCCCTACCTAATGTTACAGACCTTTAATACTAGCCCTACCTAATGTTACATACCTTTAATACTAGCCCTACCTAATGTCTCAGACCTTTAATACTAGCCCTACCTAATGTTACAGACCTTTAATACTAGCCCTACCTAATGTTACAGACCTTTAATACTAGCCCTACCTAATGTTACAGACCTTTAATACTAGCCCTACCTAATGTTACAGACCTTTAATACTAGCCCTACCTAATGTGACAGACCTTTAATACTAGCCCTACCTAATGTGACAGACCTTTAATACTAGCCCTACCTAATGTTACAGACCTTTAATACTAGCCCTACCTAATGTGACAGACCTTTAAATAGTTACAGACCTTTAATACTAGCCCTACCTAATGACAGACCTTTTTTAATACTAGCCCTACCTAATGTTACAGACCTTTAATACTAGCCCTACCTAATGTGACAGACCTTTAATACTAGCCCTACCTAATGTTACAGACCTTTAATACTAGCCCTACCTAATGTTACAGACCTTTAATACTAGCCCTACCTAATGTTACAGACCTTTAATACTAGCCCTACCTAATGTTACAGACCTTTAATACTAGCCCTACCTAATGTTACAGACCTTAATACTAGCCCTACCTAATGTGACAGACCTTTAATACTAGCCCTACCTAATGTGACAGACCTTTAATACTAGCCCTACCTAATGTGACAGACCTTTAATACTAGCCCTACCTAATGTTACAGACCTTTAATACTAGCCCTACCTAATGTTGTGACAGACCTTTAATACTAGCCCTACCTAATGTTACAGACCTTTAATACTAGCCCTACCTAATGTTACAGACCTTTAATACTAGCCATACCTAATGTTACAGACCTTTAATACTAGCCCTACCTAATGTTACAGACCTGACCTAATGTCTCAGACCTTTAATACTAGCCCTACCTAATGTTACAGACCTTTAATACTAGCCCTACCTAATGTTACAGACCTTTAATACTAGCCCTACCTAATGTTACAGACCTTTAATACTAGCCCTACCTAATGTTACAGACCTGACCTAATGTTACAGACCTTTAATACTAGCCCTACCTAATGTTACAGACCTTTAATACTAGCCCTACCTAATGTGACAGACCTTTAATACTAGCCCTACCTAATGTTACAGACCTTTAATACTAGCCCTACCTAATGTTACAGACCTTTAATACTAGCCCTACCTAATGTGACAGACCTTTAATACTAGCCCTACCTAATGTTACAGACCTTTAATACTAGCCCTACCTAATGTTACAGACCTTTAATACTAGCCCTACCTAATGTTACAGACCTTTAATACTAGCCCTACCTAATGTTACAGACCTTTAATACTAGCCCTACCTAATGTTACAGACCTTTAATACTAGCCCTACCTAATGTTACAGACCTTTAATACTAGCCCTACCTAATGTTACAGACCTTTAATACTAGCCCTACCTAATGTTACAGACCTTTAATACTAGCCCTACCTAATGTTACAGACCTTTAATACTAGCCCTACCTAATGTTACAGACCTTTAATACTAGCCCTACCTAATGTTACAGACCTTTAATACTAGCCCTACCTAATGTTACAGACCTTTAATACTAGCCCTACCTAATGTTACAGACCTTTAAGTCCTACTAAGCCCTACCTAATGTTACAGACCTTTAATACTAGCCCTACCTAATGTTACAGACCTTAATACTAGCCCTACCTAATGTTACAGACCTTTAATACTAGCCCTACCTAATGTTACAGACCTTTAATACTAGCCCTACCTAATGTTACAGACCTTAATGTCTCAGACCTTTAATACTAGCCCTACCTAATGTTACAGACCTTTAATACTAGCCCTACCTAATGTTACAGACCTTTAATACTAGCCCTACCTAATGTTACAGACCTTTAATACTAGTCCTACCTAATGTTACAGACCTTTAATACTAGCCCTACCTAATGTTACAGACCTTTAATACTAGCCCTACCTAATGTTACAGACCCTGCCCTACCTAATGTTACAGACCTTTAATACTAGCCCTACCTAATGTTACAGACCTTTAATACTAGCCCTACCTAATGTTACAGACCTTTAATACTAGCCCTACCTAATGTTACAGACCTTTAATACTAGCCCTACCTAATGTTACAGACCTTTAATACTAGCCCTACCTAATGTTACAGACCTGCCCTACCTAATGTTACAGACCTTTAATACTAGCCCTACCTAATGTTACAGACCTTTAATACTAGTCCTACCTAATGTTACAGACCTTTAATACTAGCCCTACCTAATGTTACAGACCTTTAATACTAGCCCTACCTAATGTTACAGACCTTTAATACTAGCCCTACCTAATGTTACAGACCTTTAATACTAGCCCTACCTAATGTTACAGACCTTTAATACTAGCCCTACCTAATGTTACAGACCTTTAATACTAGCCCTACCTAATGTTACAGACCTTTAATACTAGCCCTACCTAATGTTACAGACCTTTAATACTAGCCCTACCTAATGTTACAGACCTTTAATACTAGCCCTACCTAATGTTACAGACCTTTAATACTAGCCCTACCTAATGTTACAGACCTTTAATACTAGCCCTACCTAATGTTACAGACCTTTAATACTAACCCTACCTAATGTTACAGACCTTTAATACTAGCCCTACCTAATGTGACAGACCTTTAATACTAACCCTACCTAATGTTACAGACCTTTAATACTAACCCTACCTAATGTTACAGACCTTTAATACTAACCCTACCTAATGTTACAGACCTTTAATACTAACCCTACCTAATGTTACAGACCTTTAATACTAACCCTTAATGTTACAGACCTTTAATACTAGCCCTACCTAATGTTACAGACCTTTAATACTAACCCTACCTAATGTTACAGACCTTTAATACTAGCCCTACCTAATGTTACAGACCTTTAATACTAGCCCTACCTAATGTTACAGACCTTTAATACTAACCCTACCTAATGTTACAGACCTTTAATACTAACCCTACCTAATGTCTCAGACCTTTAATACTAACCCTACCTAATGTTACAGACCTTTAATACTAGCCCTACCTAATGTTACAGACCTGACCTAATGTTACAGACCTGACCTAATGTTACAGACCTGACCTAATGTTAGACCTTTAATACTAGCCCTACCTAATGTTAGACCTTTAATACTAGTCCTACCTAAAGTTACAGACCTGACCTAAAGTTACAGACCTGACCTAAAGTTACAGACCTGACCTAAAGTTACAGACCTGACCTAAAGTTACAGACCTGACCTAAAGTTACAGACCTGACCTAAAGTTACAGACCTGACCTAAAGTTACAGACCTGACCTAAAGTTACAGACCTGACCTAAAGTTACAGACCTGACCTAAAGTTACAGACCTGACCTAATGTTACAGACCTGACCTAATGTTACAGACCTGACCTAACGCTGCAGATCTTACTAGACCGGACCTAATTCCTACAGAGGTGATGCGTTCCATTGGATAATATACACAAACTACACAGAGCACTGCATGAAGGGGTAGGCTAGCTCGTATAGGTGGGCAATAGAATAACTATTTAACACAGGGGGAACTTTACCTATCGTATCTATCCATGATAAGAGTGCGCAATAATACTTAAATGTTTTATTACACAATAGTATTAACCACACGAGATATGGACACTATCTATCCTTAGCTACTGCACGAGTTGAGCAAAAGGAATACAACATTCCACACGTGACGAAAAGTAAATTTTCAGTTCATAAAAGCCTACTTGCCCTCTGCCCACGATAAGTCGCAGAGCCTCCAAGTTGCCATGATAAGCGGCCCATAACGTCGGTGTCATGCCATCTTCATCCGGCGCGTTCAAGTCCTTCCGCGTAGCCTCCTTCAGCAGGTCCAGGTAGCCATCCGGGCCGCCTTGTGATACCTGTCATTCATGCTATCAACGGGCCCTCGACTCCATTGCTCTCGGTCGTCATCTACCCATCTCTCTGTCTAAATGACAGGCACCACGGGCTAGAGTTCCACTGCCTGCCTCCGCCTGTGTTTCATTGTTAGCCAGGCCGTTCCTCTGGTCTGAAATATTATTGTGGCGTATGCCGTTGCAGTGACGGCCGCGCGAGCCGATAAGGAACGCGCATTTGGTATCCAGGGGCTATCGCGTCGGGGCTGTTGTTAGGTTGTCTGGTCCCACAGGAATATAATTGTTCTGGTCTACATGATGTGCACAAAATGCACGGAGCCTAATATAAATGTGAAAGAACATAGAAAAATAAAGAAAAAAGCTTGGAATATATAGGCATTTAAAAATAACTTCAAGTTCAATATTCATATTCTACACATATTCTATACGCTCTTAGAAAAAGGGTTCCAAAAGGGTTCTTTGGCTGTCGCCATGGCAGAGCCCTTTCTGTGTCCCGGTAGAACCATTTTTGGTTCCATATAGAACCCTTTCCACAAAGGGTTCTACATGGGGTTCTACATGGAACCCAAAAGGGTTCTACATGGAACCAAAAAGGGTTCAACCTGGAACCAGAAAGTGTTCTTCGAAGGGTTTTCCTATTGGGACAGCCAAAGTACCATTTGGTATTCTAGATAGTGCTTCGGAGAGCAAGTATTCATTTCCAATAGCCATTTAGAGTCCGTTGAAATGTTGAGTCATGCATAGAACAACATAACATTTGATATGCTTTTAAACATTTCATGTGCCATTATAAAGGCTCATACACACTTATAAGAAGTTGTACCTCATTATAACAGCAGTCTGCCAGTGTTACTGAACAGACCATCATATCCACTGACTCATCATTAAAGGTGTGATGTTAATGATTTGAGTTTTGATGAGCACATCACAATATGATGAGCCATGTTGTGATAGTGAAATAAAAATGTTGAAAGGTGTTTTTCTAAGCAGAAGCTTGTTATACATCCACACATGAGTGTTCTTTTGATAAATCATTAAAAACACTCCCAATGTGTGAACATATAACAAAGCATGTTGTTTCTCATAGATGTTTGACATTTATGACTGTCTGTACATTGGTGTTGTTGTCTGTAAATCAGGCTGTGGCTAGGGACGGCTATAAAGCCATGAGGGACACGGCTCCCCCAGGCACTCTGAACCTGATCACACACACCTCCCACAAGGTAAGCAGCTGCTCAGGCATCCTCATATTGATCATCAATGTATTGATCTATAGGTATAAGATAGACTCAGGATTAAGTTCACTCAGTCAAACTCAGATTTTTATGTTCACAGAACTCAAAAACATGCTTTATCAAATCAAATTGTATTTGATAGGAAAGGTGTAGACCTTACAGTGAAATGCTTAATTACAAGACCTTAACCAACAATGCAGTTTTGAGAATACATAAAAATGAAAAATAATAATAAAAGTAACAAATAATTAAAGAGCAGCAGTAAAATGACAATAGCGAGGCTATATACAGGGGGTACCGGTAGAGTCAATGTGCGGGGGCACCGGTTAGTCAAGGTAATTGAGGTAATATGTACATGTGGGTAGAGTTATTAAAGTGACTATGCATAGATAATAACAGAGTAGCAGCAGCGTAAAAGGGGGGGGGACAATGCAAATAGTGTGGGTAGGCATTTGATTAGATGTTCAGGAGTCTTAGGGCTTGGGGGTAGAAGCTGTTTAGAAGCCTCTTAGACCCAGACTTGGCGGTAGCAGAAAGAACAGTCTATGACTAGGGTGGCTGGAGTCTTTGACAATTTTTAGGGCCTTCCTCTGACACTGCCTGGTATCGGGGTCCTGGATGGCAGGGAAGCTTGGTCCCAGTGATGTACTGGGCCGTACGCACTACCCTCTGTAGTGCCTTGTGGTTGGAGGCCGAGCAGTTGCCATACCAGGCAGTGATGCAACCCGTCAGGATGCTCTCTGGTGAAGCTGTAGAACCTTTTGAGGATCTGAAGACCCATGCCAAATCTTTTCAGTCTCCTAAGGGGAATAGGTTTTGTTGTGCCCTCTTCACGACTGTCTTTGTGTGCTTGGACCATGTTAGTTTGTTGGTGATGTGGACACCAAGGTTCTTGAAGCTCTCGACCTGCTCCACTCCAGCCCCGTCGATGAGAATGGGGACGTGCTCGGTCCTCCTTTTCCTGTAGTCCACAATCATCTCCTTTTGTCTTGGATATTTCTTTTTTCATTTGTGTGTACTTAAATTAAGTAACTCAGTAACTCATTATTTCTGACACTCTTATTGACCTGTTAGATAAATAATTCAGTCAAGTCCAGGAAACCAATTGCTTTTGATAAACTGAGCAAATAATACTGGGCACTGCAGCCTTTTCTCACCATTAGTGTGTTTACCAGACTGCCACTCTAATGCGTTTGTTTGAGATGATGTGGATGGCTGTAATCAATTCATAGAATGTCAAAATGACCAATTGGAACCCCATTCATAAGCATCCAATTAAATTGATACTATCCCAAGTAACCTAGTAGTCTGAGTCCCACTCTCTTTAGCTAACATGCTACTCCTTGCCACTCAATGTCATTGCCAAAGAGACTGGCCTTTACACAATCTCAACGTTCGCTGGATTTATGGTGGAGTTGCTCATTGGTTGTTGGAAATAACATTCATATTTTCCATGACAACATGTGGTGCCTTGAAATATAATTTATAACAAAGTCAAAAAACAACATTTAGCTGTTAGTTGTATTTTGACATTTTGTGGCTGAAATTGCAGTATGTATTTAGTGTGAGAATTTAGACTTCAGCTAGCAACATTGAACATACTGTTTTAGCCTGACAAATAAAAACGGTTGCTATACCAACGTGTTCTGTGGAGTTCCAATATTTGCATAATCATTGTGATTGGAGGATAGCTGTGAGGTTGATCGACTCGGGATCAAATCCTTTGAATCAGGATCAAATCCTCTCATTAATGATAGAAGGTTTGAATTTGAAGTTGAGAGAAGGCCAGTCTCTTTGTACATGACATGGAGTACAAGGAGTGAATTAGCAAGAGACTTGTACCCACAAAATCCATAAAATGTTACATTTTCCACAACAATGTATATGCTGATACATCCATCAATGCATTATAATAAGTACACCCAATTAATTACAGTTTCATCTTAAAAGTACAGAGAACTAGGCTATATCAAGTGCTGTCAACACTTTGCATAAAAAAAGTATTGTGATAAATAAATACAAATACTATTTCAACTGGACTTTTATCAGCATTTACAGTTGGGCTGATTTAAAAATAAATGTTTATGTACTGCAAAGTGGATGTAATGACTACACCGTCATGTGAATATTTCAGAAACGTCCCCACATATTTCATTACATTGGCTAGGTTATTGTTAGATTGCAAACAAACTTGCCGCTGCGAGACGACAGTTTGTCAGTGCTGCAACACAGGCATTTTGAAAAATCCCTTTTGAACCAGCACACCTATATGGTGTGTAATGATTCATATATTATGAGGAAAGACGGGGATCCAGTAGGGTATTTCCAGTTTCCGTTATGTTAGCCTATGATTCACTGTGTTTTCAGACCTCTGTTTTGGTATTGGGGAGTAGCCTTCTGTTCTAAGTTTTGGTATTGGGGAGTAAGTAGCCTTCTGTTCTAAGTTTTGGTATTGGAGAGTAGCCTTCTGTTGTTCTAAGGAACAGTCAGTGCTGCCGTAGAAACAGACTTATTAGACAGAAACTGAAAATCGACTATTTTTTTATAAAAAATAATAAGTTGGTTTCCAGGAAACAAAACATACCTGACCTCGTGTAGATAAAATACCAATGTGTGTTAGTAAATATGAACTGTGAGGATTTCTTTGTTCATTTCAATTGAATCAAACACTGGCATTGACCCAAATCAAGCAAGATAAACTCCTATTTGTTGAAGCAAGGTGGACTGGCACTGCTTCTGATTATGAACAGGGAAATGATAAGAAACCTTTTATATTGTCATATCAGTGATGGGCTTGACATTGATGATGAAATGAGGTTAGAAGCTGGGTTACGGGAAGGAGGGACCTCTTTATACAGGCAGAGCCTTTGAGTGGATGGTTAGGTGTTCACACAACTCTGATCAGAACAGACACACTTTCTGAACTCATTAGAGCTTCTACCTTTGGAAAGGATATGACATTTTGAACAAAGATTGCTTGGATTGTAATAAAACCACAAACAAACTGTGGATTAGACCTTGCAGAATGAGAAACATCATGGACTTGACCTTTGGCTTCTTTTCATGCGAATCCAGCAAGATGACATCTGATCCTGAGATGGCAGTTGAGGAGGGCTACATATCCCCCCCGCCCACCAGGCCCACCCTCCCTTCCACCCAGTGTTCCATCCACTTGGGAGTCCAGGCAGAGAGAATGAGGAGGGGGAGCGACGCGTCTCGACCAGCAGGGACACGGTGAGCGAGAGGGGCCGTAACCGCAGCTGGCTACTCTCTAGCATCATCACTTTCAACGTCCTGATCCTAGGTATTGCTCTGGTCAGTGGCAGTGTCTTCAACAACGTTAAGATCAACGCCATCAACCTGCAGATCTTCCTCATCGTCCTCATCATCCTCACCACTGCCTGGATGCTGTACTACACCATCTACACATCCAGGGAAGATCATGCCGTGCTCTACAAGGATAGCCATGCCGGGCCTGTGTGGCTCAGGGGTAAGAGAATACACTTTTCTGATCTTCTGGGTATACAGCTGCTAAATTCCAGAGTTCCCAGTTGTTTGTTTTTATCCCTGGAAATCGGGAAGTTTGTGGAATTTTGCAGCCTTACCCTGTAGGATTCACTGTCTGGTAATACCACTGGACTGAATGAATAATCTCTCTTTGGATTGGGGAAGAGTTCTATTCTAATAGGATATCATTTACTATACCTAGACAAAGTTTTACATTCACTCATTGTTTTAATGAGTGTGATTATTTATACTTGGATTTCATTCTGTTTTTTTCTCTAGGTGGACTGGTGCTGTTTGGCTTATGCAGTCTGATTATGGACGTGTTTAAGATTGCTAACTACGTAGGCTACCTGCACTGTGACTCTGCTGTGAAGATAGCGTTCCCTGTCGTACAAGCTGTATTCATACTTGTCCAGGTAAGGACACAAGTTCTGACATCTCAAATGGAGCTTCCATTAGGTGATATGATGGAAACCACTGAGGGATTTGGCTGGTGGGAAAAATGCAAGTATAGGTGATCATTGTATCTTTTTCAGACATACTTCCTCTGGCTCCACGCTAAAGACTGTGTACAGCTACAACGGAACATAACTCGGTGAGGGCAACTAACTGCTACTGTATAACTGAATTGATTTATTTATTGATGTTGTAAATTGATGTTTGATTGATGGTTGGACATTTAAACATTGCCCGTTGACCTTACACTTTGCTTGGGAAACATGAAGTCTACTCTATTCTATTAAATTCAGTTCTGTTCTCTTCTATTCTATTCTTACAGAATTAAATAGTATTTAAAAAATAGTTAGTATTCTATTCTGTTCTGAACTCTTGTTTCCCTCTTGAAGCTGTGGGCTGATGTTGACTCTGTCTACCAATCTGATGTTGTGGATGGCAGCAGTCACAGAGGAGTCCATACACCAGACTGTTGTTCCACCAGAGGACAACAACAGCACACATTCCTATGACATCAGAGGTAGAGAACATTGTGTTGTATCTTCTCTCTAGAAAATCTAAGTATGTAAACCGAAATGGGAATTCCTTGTTTAAATGAAGGATCAATAAAATAAAATACATTTTCAGTTTACTTTCTGAACTTACTGTGTTGAAATAGAATTGCCATCGACTATGAAATACAACCAACCGACATAACAAAAACATCACCTCAGAGTCAAACAATAAAGCTCATGTTTGATTTTATTTCAGCCCCTGGTGGATCCAGCAGCTGTAACTGCAGCCACTCTGCCTGTGCCGTCTTAGAAAAGGCCTATTACTACCTGTACCCCTTCAACATCGAGTACAGCCTGTTTGCCTCGGCCATGGCCTACGTCATGTGGAAGAACGTGGGCCGCCTGGTAGACGAGCACAACCACCACGCGCTCCATTTCCGCCTGAAGGACGTGCTGGTGGGGCCTGCGGTCGGGCTGGTCATGCTGGTGGCGGGCCTGGGAACCTTTGTCATCTACAAGGTGGATGTGGAGAAGGGGGACCCGGGGAAACGTGACACGGTGCTGATGATACACTACGTGATGAACACGGTGGCTGTGACTCTCATGTCCGCCTCGACCGTGGCTGGTTGCGCCATCTACCGGCTGGACCAGAGGGACCACGTGTCGGGGAAGAACCCCACACGGAGCCTGGATGTAGGCTTGCTGATCGGCGCCTCATTCGGACAGTTCACCATCTGTTATTTCACCATCGTGGCTGTGGTGGCAATGGGGGCAGAGGGCCACCTCAACGCTCCTCAACCTGGCTGTCTCCCTGCTCACTGTGATCCAGCTCTGCCTGCAGAACATCTTCATCATCGAGGGCCTGCATCGTGAGCCCTTCCACGAAGACATGCACCGGGCCTCTGTATTCACAAACCCATACGTCCTTCAAGCCCATAGAGACATACACAACCTCCCAGGGACATTCATGGAGACCAAGACGTCCCCGGCCCTCACAGTTCACAGTATGCATGTTGTTCTTCTGCTCCTTCTAGCTCCCCCTTCCTCAACGCCATAGGCTGACCTGGAAGAGGAGGGCCCTGAAGGAGATCTGTGCATTTCTGCTGCTCTGCAACATCCTTGTGAGTAGCCTACTGAGTACCCACCACTGTCCCAAAATGGCTCTTTAAAGGGCTTGTTAACCTAGGATGTTGTCCTTTCATCCAAAACCGTTTTTATTAAGTTTGATGAAACGACCTACCCACAGGGTACTCACTGGTTGAATCAACTTTGTTTCAATGATATTACATTGAACCAACATGGAATAGACGTTGAATTGATGTCTGTGCCCAGTGGGTATGTACAGTAGGTCGAAAATAAATGGAAACTACTGAACCTTCACTTTTTTTCCTGTTTGCCTAACTTGCTCATGAGCCAAAGGACTCCTAGGATTTGTGCAGTACAATACATCATAGTAGAGTATGATCCTAACTAGTATGTTTAAGTTGAAAGATTGGACTGAACATCTTTACTCTGTTTCCGTTGACAGCTCTGGATCATGCCGGCGTTTGGCGCCCGCCCCAGTTTGACAACCCGATTGGAGCAGAGTTTTACGAGTTCACCATGTGGGCGGCTGTTGTGAATATCGGACTCCCCTTCGGAATCTTTTACCGTATGCACTCAGTCGCCAGCCTCTTTGAGGTCTTCCCTAACCTCATAAGCAGGAAAATGACAGAAACTATTCTGAAAATGTATAAAGATCATTTTTTTTTTTTACAATCTATGTTTTATTGTTATTCTTTGTTCTGTCCTGAGCATGCACTGAAACATATAGAAAGGATATACAGATTACAATTATATAATACAATTTCATTTTTAATGAAATGTGTCAATATCAGTGAGCTATTAAACTGTATAAATAGTTTTATATGAATTATAATTGATGACTTTGTAATAAAGTGCACATACATTTATGTAAACATTTTCTGGGATATGAGTCATTCTTCTTTGTGGCACACTGTAATACAACACAGACCAATCACTGGCACTACTTATTTTTACAACAACTGTCTTACCTGTAACACAACATATGGGGCGGCAGGGTAGCCTAGTGGTTAGAGCGTTGGACTAGTAACCGGAAGGTTAACCCACTGTTCCTAGGCAGTCATTGAAAATAAGAATTTGTTCTTTACTGACTTGCCTAGTTAAATAAAGATTAAATTAAATATGTTTTATTACCCCATTGACTACAAACATGGTTAAAAGTATCATTTTAATCTGATGGATGGTACGTTTTTGCATAGACCAGTCTATGGATGCATATTTCTCCACTCCCGTCCCTCAAGTGTTCAGCAAAGCAAGTGGGGGAATGACCGCATTGTTCTTGTTTGAATCCCAGGTTGCCCCTTTAATATTACGTACAGTACACCCAAAACAGTACTTAACCAGTGTCTGGCTTCCTCTTTCTGTTCTGTCTACTCCAGATTCCACTGTGTTACACAGCTCAACTAGCCTGGTCCCAGATCTGTTTGTGTTATACAGCTCAACTAGCCTGGTCCCAGATCTGTTTGGGTTATACAGCTCAACTAGCCTGGTCCCAGATCTGTTTGGGTTATACAGCCTGGTCCCAGATCTGTTTGGGTTATACAGCTCAACTAGCCTGGTCCCAGATCTGTTTGGGTTACACAGCTCAACTAGCCTGGTCCCAGATCTGTTTGGGTTATACAGCTCAACTAGCCTGGTCCCAGATCTGTTTGGGTTATACAGCTCAACTAGCCTGGTCCCAGATCTGTTTGGGTTATACAGCTCAACTAGCCTGGTCCCAGATCTGTTTGTGTTATACAGCTCAACTAGCCTGGTCCCAGGTCTTATACAGTTTGTTTGTGTTATACAGCTCAACTAGCCTGGTCCCAGATCTGTTTGTGTTATACAGCTCAACTAGCCTGGTCCCAGATCTGTTTGTGTTATACAGCTCAACTAGCCTGGTCCCAGATCGGTTTGTGTTATACAGCTCAACTAGCCTGGTCCCAGATCGTTTTGTGTTATACAGCTCAACTAGCCTGGTCCCAGATCGGTTTGTGTTATAGCTACAGCTGGTCCCAACTAGCCTGGTCCCAGATCCCAGATCTGTTTGTGTTATACAGCTCAACTAGCCTGGTCCCAGATCTGTTTGGGTTATACAGCTCAACTAGCCTGGTCCCAGATCTGTTTGTGTTATACAGCTCAACTAGCCTGGTCCCAGATCTGTTTGGGTTATACAGCTCAACTAGCCTGGTCCCAGATCTGTTTGGGATATACAGCTCAACTAGCCTGGTCCCAGATCTGTTTGGGTTATACAACTCAACTAGCCTGGTCTCAGGTCTTGTCAAAGTTAGTGGCAAAGCGGCAGATAGACAATTCACACAGCTGTGCCAAGTATCTTCTCAAGATACACTTCCAACACTCTACTCAGCAAACTGGATGCAGTTTATCACAGTGCCATCCGTTTTGTCACTAAAGCACCTTATACTACCCACCACTGCGACTTCGTCGCCAGACCCACTGGCTCCAGGTCATCTACAAGGCCATGCTAGGTAAAGCTCCGCCTTATCTCAGTTCACTGGTCACGATGGCAACACCCATCCGTAGCACGCGCTCCAGCAGGTGTATCTCACTGATCATCCCTAAAGCCAACACCTCATTCGGCCGCCTTTCGTTCCAGTACTCTGCTGCCTGTGACTGGAACGAATTGCAAAAATCGCTTGCATTAGTTCCTCTTCTCAACTATGCCGGTCAGTTGATTAGGGAATGCCTTACAGGTGTGCTGATTAGTAATCCTGCACAGCTGTGTTGGGTGTTGTCTTCGGCTGGCCTGGTGCTGAAGGTAGTGCAGCCTTCCACAGTGCGGAACTGAGTCCACAGTGCTGCAGCCAGTGTCTCTGTCCATGGTGCTGAAGTGAGTGCACCTGCCTACTATGCTGAGGTGGGTGGCTCTGTCCATGGGGCTGCACTGGGAGTCCTTCAGCCACACCTATGCCCATGTCTCTCACGGTGCCACAGGGCCCTCAAGCATAGTACGGTGTTGTTATTGTCGAAGCGTGAATGAAATGCATTGAGTTTGTCTGGAAGAGAGGCATCATTGGATAGAACATGGCTGGGTCTTTATTTGTCATTTGTAATGGACTGTAGCCCCTGCCAAACACGGTGGGCATCGGAGCCTGTGTAGTATGATACCACCTCATACCTGTATTTTTATTTTGTTAGTTTAATGACTCTGCGGAGGTCGTAGCGGGACTTCTTGTTCCTGTCCTCAGCTGTAGCCTCAGGATTGTCAGAAAGCCTTGTATGCTGTAGCCTGGTCCTTTAGCTTAGCGCCAACCTCAGAGTTAATACAAGGCTTCTGATCGGGGAAGCAGCAAACCTTCACAAGCAGGAGTACGGAGTAATGATCTGATTTGACGAATGGCGGACAAGGAAGGGCCTTGTATGCTTGCTAGCTGGTAGAGTAACAGTGGTCTAGGAGATGTGTTGAAGGAAGTTGGGCATGACTTGTCATAGTGACACTGAATTACATCTCCGGCGACAAGGAAGGCAGCCTCCAGATGTACGTTTTCCTGCTGGTTTATAGCCTAGTACAGTTTGTTAAGTGCCATCTTGTTATATTCCAGGTCCTGAGATGGAATGTTTACAACAGTCATGATAACAGCTGAAAACCCATTCAGGAGTTGGAAGGGTTGGCATTTGACCATCAGGTATTCCAAGACAGGTGAGAAATGAGTCGAGACTACCCCTGCACATGAGTCAGCACATAATTTGTTGTTGATGAAGAGGCAAACTCCTCCCCCTCTGGATTTCCCTGACTCTACTGTCTTGCATGGATAATCCATCGAGTTGGATAGCCAAGGCAGGTATCTTGTCCGAAAGCCATGTTTCAGAAAAGCATTGAATATTTCAGTTACGAGAGTCCCGTTGGGAGCAAATCCGCGTTTAGAGGTCATACATCTTATTATCAAGTGACTGTACATTGGGCAATAAAATGGAGGGAAGAGGTGGCCGGTTTTACCTTCACCTTGATCTGGTCAGGAATCCCCCTCTCCTGCCTCTCTGGTGTCTGTTTTGGGTTGGAATTACAGAAAGAGCCCAGGGCAGATGAGCCCAGGGCAGATGAGCCCAGGGCAGTCGCCCAGGCAGATTAAAGGGTTGAAGCCAGAATTGGGGTAAGTAACTGCAGATCTGATGTTCAGAAGTTCTTGTCAGTTATAACCAATGATAGTGGATACATTTTGTGAATATAAAGTAAGATAAATGCCAAAAGAAACACAAAATAGCAGAGTTGGGTCGGAGTTCGCAAAACAGCAGCAACAGCGCCATCTATATTTCAGAAGCCACCCATAAGGCTATGTGAAGTTGTGAAATATCTATGTGCTATTATTAACAGCAACAATTGAGTTGATTCCCATGATTTTCACCTTTCCAGGCATGTTTCGTCAGTGATTACTTCAAGGAAGGGAGGACTTGCACATCATACTTGCACATCATCATCTGCACATCTATCACTTACCTCCTCATGCCATTTGCACACACTGTATATAGACTTTCTTTTTTTCTACTGTGTTATTGACTGTACGCTTGTTAATTCCATGTGTAACTCTGTGTTGTTGTTTGTGTCGCACTGCTTTGCTTTATCTTGGCCAGGTCGCAGTTGTAAATGAGAACTTGTTCTCAACTGGCCTACCTGGTTAAATAAAGTTGAAATAAGATAACGGAGGATGCACTTTTAAGGAACATGATGGCAGATGGTTCGACAGCACTGCCAGCTACGGTCCAAATGAAGAACAGAAAAAAGAAACAACTAAACTCTGGATCAGAATATTCTTCTTATGGTCCTTTACTGGTTCCTTTAAGAAACATGTATAATATAGTATTATACAGCATAATTCAAGAAAGAAATACTACTTTAAACATCAAGCACAGTATTTACAGTTGACAATGCTGATTGCAGAATGACATGCAGACAAATATAACAAAGTATATGTAAGATATAGCCATTGACTTTTACACAGTAACATAAAGTCAATTTGGATATTTGTTTATTTCAGTCTGGAACAGACAATAGTGTCCTTTTCAAGTTCCTGAAGAGATACAATCCCTTGTCACATTGCCACTTTACAAAGAACACAGCAGTAAGGTCTCATTGGAGGAGTGCAATTTCACAACATGACAACGTTCTCACTTTAATGTGTCAATTAAAGACAAATCATGTTAAATAGCAATGCCATCCAATAATATTTTAGGCTACTATCTAAAAGTATAATTTTGATGTCTGTGCAACACGTTATAATAACTTTCATGAATAAGCAACAAGTAAACAATTTATAAGTATGTGTGTGCTTTGGGGACTCTTCTGACGAAGAGGAGTAGTATGAAGGATCGGAGGACCAAAACGCAGCGTGGTAAGTGTTCATGTTTTTAATGAATAACGAACACTGAACAAAACAATGTGAAGTAAATCAAACCAAACAGTTGGCACAGACACTGACATGGAAAATAAACACCCACAACTCAAAGTGAAACCAGGCTCCTGATGATTCTCAATCAACGATTGACACAACACAGAAACCCAAATTATAGAAAAGAACATAAACAACCCACCCAAATCACCCCCTGAATACTAAAACAAGGACACAATAAAAGAACAGTCAAACCCAAGATATCCAGATAGGGGAGAGTGAGGCCTAAGAGGGTTTTATAAATGGCACAACCAGACACTGAGACATGGAAAATAAACACCCACAACTCAACAGTGAAAGTGAGGCTATATACAGTAGTGAGGAGTAGTGAGACTATATACAGTAGCAAGGCTATCTCAATCAGGGCTATATACAGTAGTGAGGCCATAGCTGCCTCTGATTGAGGCTATATACAGTAGTGAACCATACCAGGCCGAACACAGAAACCCAAATTATATACAAAAAGTGAGGCTATATACTATATACAACAAGGCTATATACAAATCAGGCCCCTGACCATACTAAAACAAGGACATAATAAAAGAACTAAGGTCAGTATGAAGGCTATATACAGTAGGAGCTGCAGTAGAGAGGTATATCTCAGAGTAGGCTATATAGGTGAGAGTGAGGCTATATACAGTAGTGAGGCAGTAGTGAGGCTATATACAGTGAGCAAGGCAGTAGTGATATACAGTAGTGAGGCTATATACATATACAGTAGCAAGGCTGTAGTGATACAGTAGTGAGGCTATATACAGTAGCAAGGCTGTATACAGTAGTGAGGCTATATACAGTAGCAAGGCTATATACAGTAGTGAGGCTATATACAGTAGCAAGGCTGCTATATACAGTAGTACAGTAGCAGTAGTGAGGCTACATAGTGAGGCTATATACAGTAGTGAGGCTATATACAGTAGTGAGGCTATATACAGTAGCAAGGTACAGTAGTGAGGCTATATACAGTAGCGAGGCTATATACAGTAGGGCTACATACAGTAGTGAGCTATATACAGTAGCAAGGCTATATATATGAGGCTATATACAGAGTAGAGGCTATATACAGTAGCGAAGTATATACAGTAGTGAGGCTATACAGTAGCAAGGCTATATACAGTAGTGAGGCTATATACAGTAGCAAGGCTATATACAGTAGTGAGGCTATATACAGTAGCAAGGCTATATACAGTAGTGTGAGGCTATATACAGTAGCAAGGCTATATACAGTAGCGAGGCTATATACAGTGAGGCTATATACAGTAGCAAGGCTATATACAGTAGTGAGGCTATATACAGTAGTGAGGCTATATACATACAGTAGTGAGGCTATATATACAGTAAGCGAGGCTATATACAGTAGCGAGGCTATATACAGTTGCGAGGCTATATACAGTAGGGAGGCTATATACAGTAGCGAGGCTATATACAGTAGCGAGGCTATATACAGTAGTGAGGCTATATACAGTAGCGAGGCTATATACAGTAGCGAGGCTATATACAGTAGTGAGGCTATATACAGTAGTGAGGCTATATACAGTAGTGAGGCTATATACAGTAGCGAGGCTATATACAGTAGTGAGGCTACATACAGTAGTGAGGCTATATACAGTAGCAAGGCTATAAGAGTAGCAAGGCTATATACAGGCACCGGTTAGTCAGGCTGATTGAGGTAGTATGTACATGTAGGTGTGGTTAAAGTGACTATGCATCCAGTGACTTGCGAAAGTATTCGGCCCCCTTGAACTTTGCGACCTTTTGCCACATTTCAGGCTTCAAACATAAAGATATAAAACTGTATTTTTTTGTGAAGAATCAACAACAAGTGGGACACAATCATGAAGTGGAACAACATTTATTGGATATTTCAAACTTTTTAACAAATCAAAAACTGCAAAATTGGGCGGGCAAAATTACAGCTGTAAGTCGCTTGGGGTATCAGTTTAGCACATCGAGAGACTGAACATTTTTCCCATTCCTCCTTGCAAAACAGCTCAAGCTCAGTGAGGTTGGATGGAGAGCATTTGTGAACAGCAGTTTTCAGTTCTTTCCACAGATTCTCAATTGGATTCAGGCCTGGACTTTGACTTGGCCATTCTAACACCTGGATATGTTTATTTTTGAACCATTCCATTGTAGATTTTGCTTTATGTTTTGGATCATTGTCTTGTTGGAAGACAAATCTCCGTCCGGTCTCAGGTCTTTTGCAGACTCCATCAGGTTTTCTTCCAGAATGGTCCTGTATTTGGATCCATCCATCTTCCCATCAATTTTAACCATCTTCCCTGTCCCTGCTGAAGAAAGCAGACCCACACCATGATGCTGCCACCACCATGTTTGACAGTGGGGATGATGTGTTCAGGGTGATGAGCTGTGTTGCTTTTATGCCAAACATAATGTTTTGCATTGTTGCCAAAAAGTTCAATTTTGGTTTCTTCTGACCAGAGCACCTTCTTCCATATGTTTGGTGTGTCTCCCAGGTGGCTTGTGGCAAACTTTAAACAACACTTTTTATGGATATCTTTAAGAAATGGCTTTCTTCTTGCCACTCTCCCATAAAGGCCAGATTTGTGCAATATACGACTGATTGTTGTCCTATGGACAGAGTCTCCCACCTCAGCTGTAGATCTCTGCAGTTCATCCAGAGTGATCATGGGCCTCTTGGCTGCATCTCTGATCAGTCTTCTCCTTGTATGAGCTGAAAGTTTAGAGGGACGGCCAGGTCTTGGTAGATTTGCAGTGGTCTGATACTCCTTCCATTTCAATATTATCGCTTGCACAGTGCTGGTTGGTTGGTCGACCCAATTGACGTAGTATGTACATGAATTTATAGTTAAAGTAACTATGCATATATGATAAACAGAGAGTAGCAGCAGCAAAAGAGGGGTTCGGGCCTTCCTCTGACACCGACTGGTGTAGAGGTCTGAAGGCAGGAAGCTTAGCCCCAGTAATGTACTGGGCCGTACGCACTACCCTCTGTTGTGCCATGCGGTCGGAGGCCGAGCAGTTGCCATACCAGGCAGTGATGCAACCAGTCAGGATGCACTCGATGTTGAAGCTGTAGAACCTTTTGAGGATCTGAGGACCCATGCCAAATCTTTTAGTGCAACAGGTATACAGAGATGACCAGTTTACAGAGGAGTTTAGAGTGCAATGATGTGTCCCTTAATGTTGATGATGTGGTTGTTACTGACAAGGAGCACATGTCCCATAATGTTGATGATGTGGTTGTTACTGACAAGGAGCACATGTCCCAAAATGTTGATGATGTGGTTGTTACTGACAAGGAGCACATGTCCCTTAATGTTGATGATGTGGTTGTTACTGACAAGGAGCACATGTCCCTTAATGTTGATGATGTGGTTGTTACTGACAAGGAGCACATGTCCCTTAATGTTGATGATGTGGTTGTTATTGACAAGGAGCACATGTCCCTTAATGTTGATGATGTGGTTGTTACTGACAAGGAGCACATGTCCCTTAATGTTGATGATGTGGTTGTTACTGACAAGGAGCACATGTCCCTTAATGTTGATGATGTGGTTGTTACTGCACATGTCCCATAATGTTGATGATGTGGTTGTTACTGACAAGGAGCACATGTCCCTTAATGTTGATGATGTGGTTGTTACTGACAAGGAGCACATGTCCCTTAATGTTGATGATGTGGTTGTTACTGACAAGGAGCACATGTCCCTTAATGTTGATGATGTGGTTGTTACTGACAAGGAGCACATGTCCCTTAATGTTGATGATGTGGTTGTTACTGACAAGGAGCACATGTCCCTTAATGTTGATGATGTGGTTGTTACTGACAAGGAGCACATGTCCCTTAATGTTGATGATGTGGTTGTTACTGACAAGGAGCACATGTCCCTTAATGTTGATGATGTGGTTGTTACTGACAAGGAGCACATGTCCCATAATGTTGATGATGTGGTTGTTACTGACAAGGAGCACATGTCCCTTAATTTTGATGATGTGGTTGTTACTGACAAGGAGCACATGTCCCTAATGTTGATGATGTGGTTGTTACTGACAAGGAGCACATGTCCCTTAATGTTGATGATGTGGTTGTTACTGACAAGGAGCACATGTCCTTAATGTTGATGATGTTGTTGTTACTGACAAGGAGCACATGTCCCTTTAATGTTGATGATGTTGTTGTTACTGACAAGGAGCACATGTCCCTTAATGTTGATGATGTGGTTGTTACTGACAAGAAGCACATGTCCCTTAATGTTGATGATGTGGTTGTTACTGACAAGGAGCACATGTCCCTTAATGTTGATGATGTGGTTGTTACTGACAAGGAGCACATGTCCCTTAATGTTGATGATGTGGTTGTTACTGACAAGGAGCACATGTCCCTTAATGTTGATGATGTGGTTGTTACTGACAAGGAGCACATGTCCCTTAATGTTGATGATGTGGTTGTTACTGACAAGGAGCACATGTCCCTTAATGTTGATGATGTGGTTGTTACTGACAAGGAGCACATGTCCCTTAATGTTGATGATGTGGTTGTTACTGACAAGGAGCACATGTCCCTTAATGTTGATGATGTGGTTGTTACTGACAAGGAGCACATGTCCCATAATGTTGATGATGTGGTTGTTACTGACAAGGAGCACATGTCCCTTAATGTTGATGATGTGGTTGTTACTGACAAGGAGCACATGTCCCTTAATGTTGATGATGTGGTTGTTACTGACAAGGAGCACATGTCCCTTAATGTTGATGATGTGGTTGTTACT